>NC_092777.1:48192209-48495239 GCF_047496795.1 Chiloscyllium punctatum | reverse complement strand
AGGAGAAGTATGAAAAGCAGATGTTTATAGTCTGGAGTCAATTATTGAAATTGGGAAGGCAGAGATGCCGTACATCAATAGAGATATCAGAAAGGTCATTTTCTTCTTCTTACTGTTCAGTACATTTAGGAAGGGAAAATGAAGGTTATTACTGAAGCATGGTGAACATAAAAAGTAGGGTAAAACATGATCCATCACGTTAACTCTCCACAAAACAAATCTTGTGAGTCAGTGAGGCCACAATGAAACACAGGTACAGAATTTAATAGAGACTTGAATGAAGTGAGTGATAGTAAGGACTCTAGGAGAATTGCTTGAGACGTTCAACAAGGCCTTTCTTGATGACAGGAGGAACTAGTATTTTTTTTCTGGTTGTTGAGACCATATTCTCGCTATAGACCAGCAAGCTCCCTACGCACAGGGATCATTAATTGTTTTCAGCTTTTTTAACAGCTGATCTGACCTCTACACCTCTACACCTCTACAATCCATCCCGAATAAACTCGATGCCAATAATAGCAACATGAATGCTTGAGGGGATACCTGGTGACTCCAGCTCATCACTTCCACCTTAGGTCTTCCCTTTGGACACCTAGCAACAGCACACTCCATAGGCAGCAGCCACAGGCGTGCCACTTGGATCTTGGCATCAGACACTTGTCTGGCTCTCTGCAACATCATGGCACATCTCTGACTCTCTTGAACTATACTGCTGCTCTGGCATCTATCATTGCAGTGCAGTTGCAAGGACAGTTTGCATGGAGGGACAAGTACTGAGCACATAGTTTGAATGAGGTTGCATTTCAGGGCTGTTCACATGCTCTCTTACTGTTCACTCACCTTGACTTTACCTGGATGCACACAGAATCCCTGCCTTGCCTTGCTGTGCCTTGTCGTGCTCTTCCCCCTCAGCCAGAGCCACCAGGCTCACAGTCTTCTGTCTTGCCTTGCTATTTTGTACAGGCCCAAAGCCAGGAAGCCTGTCATGACTGTCAGCAGTCCTCAGTTAAGTCAAGGGAGACATCTGTCAGTTAAGGGGGTTTGGTTCAGTAAGTCAAGGGCAGCTTCTGGTACAGACGAGGGGCTTGAATATGGTCAGTCATTTGTTCATGGTGGTCAGGTCCAGGATCGTCTCCTTATAGGGGGTGAGGAGCCAAATATCAGGCAGCCCACCACTTGTCTTGGCCCTTTCTATCCTTTTGTTAGATTTTTCTCTCATGGAATATGAGAAAGGGATAGATTAAGGGAAATAAAAGAGGATGACCCTGCCATTAGTGCTGGCGCTGGTATGGGAAAGGTGTCCCAAGTGAGCGAGTAGGCAGCACAATGTCAGCAAAGTTACCAGTATGGGGAGTCGGGCTGACCAAGAATGAGTGAAGATGTTGTATGCAACAGTGAGAGTAGGCTCACTGAAGATGTTACCTAGTAGGGTGATGAAGCACCCACCTCAGCAAGCAAACCTACATCCAGAACCTCAACCTGTGCTACAAATCATCTCAAAACTTGCTGAGAGTGGTAAGGCATGGACCCTGATGGAAGGTGAGTGACTGTGAGGTAACAGAGAGAAGATGGTAGCATATACCCTGGCAGAACAGAGAAGGTCATTGACCATCTTCATACACTCTTGGGCATTCCTCCCAATGGCTGAGACTGTACTGGCCCAAGTGACAACTGGCATGACAGGATCTAGCCTCATGGCATCGTCTGCCAATCTTGGACCAGATGACACCTTCTTCTGCAGTACCCCTATTCGCCAGGATCTCCAGGTGCTTGTCTTCAAAGTAAGGCATCAAATTGCGCATATTTGCCATATCTAGGGAAAATGTTACAAATTGTGCAGGGCAGCTGCAGACTTAGAGTGCTTGCCTGGGTGAGCAGCGGCCTTTTAAGATGGTGCCAAGTATCCCAGTACATTGTGGGATGAACATGCAGTGGCAAGTTCTTCCAGATATCGTGAATGTGGGTATCAGGTGAGCATTGGAAAAACAGGCCTCCTTAGTGATAATAGACAATAGGTGCAGGAGTAGGCCATTCAGCCCTTCTAGCCTGCACTGCCATTCAATATGATCATGGCTGATCATTCCTAATCAGTATCCTCTTCCTGCCTTATCTCCATAACCCTTGATTCCACTATCTTTGAGAGCTCTATCCAACTCTTTCTTAAATGAATCCAGAGACTGGGCCTCCACTGCCCTCTGGGGCAGAGCATTCCACACAGCCACCACTCTTTGGGTGAAGAAGTTTCTCCTTATCTCTGTCCTAAATGGTCTACCCCGTACTTTTAAGCTGTGTCCTCTGGTTTGGCACTCACCCATCAGCGGAAACATGTTTCCTGCTGCCAGAGTGTCCAATCCTTTAATAATCTTATATGTCTCAATCAGATCCCCTCTCAGTCTTCTAAACTCAAGGGTATACAAGCCCAGTCACTTCAGTCTTTCAGTGTAAGGTAATCCTGCCATTCCAGGAATTGACCTCGTGAACCTACGCTGCACTCCCTCAATAGCCAGAATGTCTTTCCTCAAATTTGGAGACCAGAACTGCACACAATACTCCACATGTGGTCTCACCAGGACCCTGTACAGCTGCAGAAGCACCTTTTTGCTTCTAGTGGTGGGGTAAGTTGTTAATAATGTGAGTTTGGGGCAATAGCGTGGGGAAATCTGTTCACCCTCATGGATTGAAACCCTCCTGAAACTCTACAAAGTTATCACTCTGCCAGAAACCATTAGGACCCAGATCCAGGTTTTGATGCAAGGGAAATAATTGAACGGTAAAATGAGCAAATGATGTTTTAATACAGTGGAAGTGCCATAATGTGTTAAGTTCCATGCTCTTGCCCTCTGTAGAAGGCAAATAATCCATATAATATTCTCTTATTTCTGCAAATCTCTCAAGGTCAGGGTCAGGATCCTCTCCTTATAAAGGGTGAGGAGCCAAATATCAGGCAGCCCACCCCACCACCTGTCTTGGCACTTTCTATTCTGTTGTTAGACTTTTTTCTCCTGGAATATGAGAAAGGGATCTATTAAGGATATATATATCTTAAAGATCTTAGCTATTGTCACTAAGTCTTACCGCTACAAAAACTGATTGCCTACCTATTGTCCATTCCCAGAAATTGATGCTTCTCTTATCTCAGAAGCTAGAATTTGTTGCTATGGTAACCCAAGTTAGAAACCGTGTTCTTGATGCCACTTGAAGGCAATTATTTTTATAAAAACCCATGAACTTTCTTGACCTAATTTACTGAAGTAAGGTACATTAACCCTTTCCAAGCCCAAATAATCTAACCAGTACCAAATAATCACAAAAGGCAGAGGTTCAAAATGATTATTTAACGAACCAAATGGGGTGGAGATTGGGGTGAGAGGAGGGCGGTGGTTAGACTTACTTTTTGTGCTAGCTAGTAAATTTGGAATACTCTGACAATTGACCACTGAGGCAGACAGCATTGCTACAGGTGATGGGGACTATTGTTTGAAAAGGTTAACGGAAGTGGGAAGAATTGTACTAAAGGAGACAATTGCAGTTCTACAACTGGGAAAGTGTGCAGATCCATAGAATAAAAGGATCTGAAATCAGTCCTGCATAAAACACTTGATTCTCTCTCTAACTGTACATACGTTATAACATCATTACTCGTAGTATTCCAGTTAGCTTGATATTCCTATCAAATTAGAATAAATGTTTAAATTGCAAGCGAGCTGAAATTTCAGTGAAATTGCAATAATTGGTATAAATATGAGGATGAAACGGTACCCATCAGAATTCAATAAATGTTGGAAATCTGAAACAAACACAGAGAATCCTACAGAATCTCAGCAGCTTTGGCAGCATCTGTGGAGAGAGAAACAGAATTAACATTTCGAGTCCAGTGACCCACCAGAATCAGATTCCAAAACGCTGCGATGGAACCCAACACATTAGCTCAACATTATCGTCACCAAACTAAACGTTTGAGTGAATGGCATAAGGCGGAAGCTGTGAAGAAACAAATATTGGGGCAAATCTTACATTTAAAATTTTAAAATATTAAATGCGTGGGCGGTCAGCGGTTCAGGTGACGCTCTGAGGGTGGTGGGTCAGGGCTCACGGTTAGGGGAACACCCAGCGATTTCACCAAGAGAAACTCAAGCCTGTCAATTTCAAACAAATGGTACTGAGAAGGTTCCCGCTGGTTCCCTTCCTGTTATTCTTTTTCGTCGACAAATAAAAGCGGTCTTAGCAAAGGCAATTAAAATCGACACGCACGCCAAGTGTAATATCCAGTGCAATACGAATCTGTCAAATAAATCCCTTGATTTTCAGAAAACATAAGTGCCACAGGATGTGCTCTCCTACCGTTAGTCTAGCCGTGCGCTCCAAACTGTCCCACTGTCACAAGGTGAGCTGGTACTTCCACCTGTCTTTAGAGAATTGCTCGGCTGTCACCTCACGCCCTTTTGCAGGTCGCATCTGAACTCAGACAAGTTGGTAGCTCCGATTTGGGTGTCTTTTCGTTGTCGTTATTTGTATTCCTTGTTTGGTTTCTTTGCCAAAAGCAAGAGAGAGAGAGAGAGGGTGGGGAAGAAACTCCCGGCCCAGGCCGGGGCACACGGTCTCAAGCTCAGCTCCCACAGTGGCCGCGCCGAGCAGAGGGGGGACCCTCTCTGTCACACACCTCGTGTGGGCGCCCTCTCGTCTTTTGGGAGTCCAGTTCAGAGACACTGCCCTGCAGTTGAGGGCCGTGACCGATAGCCATTACAGGGCACCCTGGGCCGGCTGGTTCATTTCGACCAGCTTTTAAACGTGACCTCGGTCGGACGCGGTCACTATTTCTCCCACAGCAAAACGGAGCACGTGTGAGGCAAAACCTCGCAGCTTTCAGAGTTGCACGAAGTTAATAATGTCCTGAATCCTCCTGAACTGAGCAATATAGACCTCCCTCGCTGACTGATACCCCAGGGGCTGCCCATCAAGTCCGATGGACCTTCTGCAACATTACTGGACATGGCACCTTCCTGCTGGTTGGAGGGAAATGCTGTTTATGTGTTTTGCCCCAGCTCTCTGTGTGTGTGTGTGTGTGTGTGTGTGGCTGCTGCAGTCACATGTAGACCAGCGGGGATTTGACTGCCGCGATCTGTCTCCAGCCTGACGTAAAGGCATACGTTAGAAACGTCGGGAGATATTTAACATCACTTTGCTGTCGGTAGTCACAGCTCTGGCTCCATCGTGTGTGCAACAGTCGAGGCTGCTGCCGGCGAGAGAGAGAGAGAGAGAGTAACTGAGATTCCACAAGACGGAGAAGCAAACGGTGCAAGCAACTCTCCCTCTGTCTCTGTCACACACACACACACAGACACACACAGGGGAGCTGAACCGTCCCATGTCCTGCAGCCTCTGACTCGCTGCACTCTCGCTTCGGCTTGGGTCTGAAATGCAACCGAGTGCTGTTGCAATGGTTTTCCGAAGTTAGCCATCCGGATTGCGCCATTCCCTTTATTACACCCTGTCTCTCTCCCCTCCTGCAAGGTAAGGGTCTCCAGTATTTTTTGGTTGGTGGGGGGGGGGGGGGGAGTTGTTTCCGAATTGACATATATTGTCAATGGCTGTATTATAGATGTGTGAGTGTGTAGGGGGAATGTGTCTTTGGGGAGGGGGTGATCTTCAGTGGTAAATACAGCATTGCAGACAGAGCTCTCCCTTCTCACTGAGGATGTTTCCACCAGTTGGGAACAGACGCCTCCCGAATGTGAAACCTTCCCCGCCTTACACCCACGGGTGGGTCAGCCTTCGCTATGTCTTACTCCAGAGCCAGGGAAAAACCATATTGCAAAGCAAGATCCAAATCCACCTCACAGGAGAGTTAACCTGTTTTGTTTAGGGTTTTTTTTTAAATGGGTTGAGTTTCGAAGTCTGGGGATAGACAATACGGTTTTGAACGCACTGTCCACTGTGGTTGGTGTTGGACTGTTCTCTCTATCCGACCTGTCCCGAGAGAGAGAGAGAGAGGGAGATTTGCAATCTCCCTGTCAGTTTGGCATTCAGTAAGGGGGTCTTACAGCCTCTGATGCCGAGGACAGTTGAGTGTTCTGGGAGGTAAGGGGCTGGAGATAGTGTTGACGGAGGGAAGTGAAATCCTACAATTACTCTGCCATTGATTTTCCACCCCTCATTGGTTCCTGTCCAGAGTTTTTGAGATGGACAGGGGTTTCCTGATTTCTTGAGGATTTTTTTTCCCCCCTGGATTTCGCGAATGTAATTTCTAAACAGTTCTTGAGCGGGGGAGAGCGAGGCACAGAAAACGACAGCGGTTGACCGCATTCCCGGTCGGACTGAAGATTTATTACGAGCTCGCTAGAAATTCGATGTTTCAAACGGAGCTCCTTAAAAATAAACACTCCTGCCCGCGGAAAAAAAACCAAATCAAGCGGTCTCTTTCATTTTAAAAGTTTAAAGCAAGGTTAGTAATGGCTGAAACTGAGTTAAGCATCAACCACACAAAAACAAGTTTCTCTTTTCGCTTCAGGTGCTGGAGTGTGAAGGGCTGGAGGTAAGCACAGAGATGTCTCTGGATATTCCGGCCGAATGGTTGCTGGAGGCTTCTCAGGGAGTGAATGTGTCCACGGAGGTGCCGTGGGATTTCGGTCAGAACTCCAGCAAGCCTGCCAGCCCGGCTGTAGACATGAGCGGCAGTGTTCTGCTGCCCCTGATCTACTTTGTGGTGTGTGTCCTGGGACTGAGTGGCAACACCCTGGTCATCTATGTCATCCTGCGCTACGCCAAGATGAAGACGGTCACCAACATCTACATCCTGAACCTGGCCATCGCCGACGAGCTCTTCATGGTGGCCTTGCCCTTCTTCGCCACCCAGGCGGCCCTGGCCCACTGGCCGTTCGGCCAGGCCGCCTGCCGGGTGCTGATGACCCTGGACGGCATCAACCAGTTCACCAGCATCTTCTGCCTGACGGTGATGAGCGTGGACCGCTACCTGGCGGTGGTGCACCCCATCACCTCCTCCAAGTGGCGGAAGCCCCGGCTGGCCAAGCTGGTGAACGGGGCGGTGTGGCTCATCTCGCTGCTGGTCATTCTGCCCATCATGATCTACTCGGCGGTGCAGACCCGCAACGGCAGGAGTAGCTGCACGATCACCTGGCCGAGCAAGAACCCGAGCTGGTACACCGCCTTTGGCATCTACACCTTCGCCCTGGGCTTCTTCCTGCCTCTCACCATCATCTGCTTGTGCTACCTCCTCATCATCATCAAGGTCAAAGCCTCGGGCATCCGCGTGGGATCATCCAAGCGCAAGAAATCAGAGCGCAAGGTCACCCGCATGGTCTCCATCGTCGTGGCTGTCTTCGTCTTCTGTTGGCTGCCCTTCTACATCTTCAACTTCCTGCCCCTGGCGGTCGATGTCAAGCCCACCGTGGCCATGAAAGGTTTCTACGAGTTCGTGGTGGTGCTCTCCTACGCCAACAGCTGCGCCAACCCCATCCTGTACGCCTTCCTCTCCGACAATTTCAAGAAGAGTTTCCAGAATGTGTTGTGCCTGAGGAAGGTGAGCGGCCTGGACGAGGCGGACCGCAGTGACAGCCGCCAAGATAAATCCCGGCTCCAGGATGTCACCGAGACCCAGAGGACTCTGCTCAATGGCGATGACCTGCAGACCAGTATCTAAGGGGGGTGGGGGGGAATAAGGGGAGGGAGGAAGTTAGCTGGAAAGGAGCACTCTCCCTTCTCCCAGCCCAAATCTCAGCTGCCCCCCCCCCCTCTCTCTCTCCCTCCCTGAACCAGCCACACAGGTTCAAAGGGCGCCTCCCTCTGGCCTTTCTCTGAAGGTGGGCTGCAATCTGCTGGACAGGTCCCTGGACTGACTGCTCGGGGTCCCTCCCTCACTTCAGATGACTGCATCGCGTTCTGACTCTGTATCCCTGTCTGTTACTGAGCACAGTGCAGTCTCATTCCGCCCCAGCACTGCACCAGAACTGTCGCCCTTCCAGCCCACTGCCTTCAACTGGGGCTGAACTCGTCTCAACTGCTTCATGTCTCCAGTGTGTGAACAGGCCGCCTATTCTGGGTCAAAGCTCGGCCGTGATAACCCCCATAGTCAGATCTAGTCCTGTGATGTTAACCTGGAAATGCTTCAACATAGTCCTCTGCTCGTGTTGTGATGTGAATCTCGTCTTAATTCGACGCTATTTAAACCATTGTATTCTCCCTCTGTGGCTAGATTGACTGGATTGGATGTGCAATCAGTGAATTCATTGGCGAACGGCTGTTTGAGAAGCTGCGGTCCCCCAATCCTGCCCTATTCTAAAGCATAGGATCGACCTCTCAGTGAGGTTTTTGTTTTTTAAAAAAGGACAAATAAACTGTTGGAAATACTCAGCAGGTCGGTCAGCGTCCGTGGAGAGAGAAACTGCGTTAACCTGACCGATTGGTTACCTTTCGTTGGAATAAAAATCAGCCCAGGCTGTTTCCAGGGGAACTGCAAGTTTGATGAGATGAGCTCTAATGTAATTCCATTTTCTGTGAATTGGTGGCCTGCACTTTATCTGTAAATATCGTTTCCGACACCATTAGACACTTTGATTGATCAGGAGTGGATACTGACCTGTTTCTGTAGTAACTGAAATGGATGTGGATGTCAGCCAAGATAGATTTTTCTCCTGTGATCTGGCTTTGAAAACCGTTCTACTGTTTGGAGTTCTAACAAGCATTTGTTTCCTCTAAAATTGTTAAGAAAGTAACCACTCAACTCAGGAGAGGGCTATCTGCAATGTCTCATGGTTAATTACCGAAACGTGAATGATGAATAATGATAATCATTTCTGGGAGATATCTTTTCAACTTCTCACCCCATGCCTTTATCCCGTCAGCTCTGTCATGGGAGTGGATGTGGGACACCATTTCCCACACAGTGACAAACCCGAGATGATGGAGGGTTATACTTAGCAATTGTAATCATAATGTTATATTGTTGAAACCTGCATTGACCATCATTGTCATTTTAATCTTTGAATAAGTGATTTTCTTGTATCACTCTAATATCTAGCTCTTGATCAACGAGTAAGAGTGAGGACAAACATGAAATAATTTTGAGATGAGAAGTTAGACCAAGCATAACCCAAAGCCCAAGGTCAAACTTCTCCCATTGAGTATGGGTTCAATGTTAATCAGTGAATTATCTTTCAAACAGAAAGAACAGCACATGCTGTAAATCAGAAACAAAAACAGAAACTGCTGGAAAAGCTTAGCAGGTCGAGCAACATAGAGTCATAGAGTACAGAAACAGACCCTTCAGTCCAACCAGTCCATGCCGAACGTAATCCCAAACTAAACTAGTCCCACCTGCCTGCTCTTGGCCCATATCCTTCCAAACATTTACTATTCATGTACTTATCCAAATGTTTTTTAAATATTGTAATTGTACCCTTATCCACCACTTCCCCAGGAAGTTCATCCCACACATGAACCACCCTCTGTGTAAAATAATTTCCCCCATGTCATTTTTAAATCTATCTCCTCTAATCTTAAAAATGTGCCCTCTAGTCTTGAAATCCCCCATCCTTGGGAAAAGACAAATACCATTAACTTTATCTAAGCCCTTCTTTGTTTTATAAGCTTCCATAAGGTTGCATCTCAACCTCCTACATTCCAGTGAAAAGAAGATCTATCTAGCCTATCCAGCCTTTCATTGTAATTCAAACCTTCCATACCCAGCAACATCCTGTAAATCTCTTCTGAACCCTCTCCAGCTTAATAATATCTTTCCCCTAACTGGGCAACCAGAACTGGAGACAATATTCTGGAAGAGACTTCACCAATGTCCTTTACAACCTCAAGATAACTTGCCTCTGTGGAGAGAAATCAGAGTTAACATTTTGAGTTGAGCGACCCTTCCTCAGAACCCAAAATGCGAACTCTGATTTCTCTCTACAGATGCTGCCAGATCTGCTGAATTAGCTTTCTTGCTAGTTAGTCACTCAATGATTTTTTTTCCCCAGCACTCTGATACTTAAACAATGTACTACAACCAAAACCCAGTGCAATGAAACAAAATTCTTTCACATCAACCACTGGAATTGATTCATTTAGAATCACACCTGTAACCCTTTTTAAAAACACCTATCTGTCAAGTTCACCGCTTTTTATTATAAACAAGAATACACAAAGTCAGTTTGTGAGCGAATTGCAGGTAAGACCAAACCATTTCTTGGACTAAAATTGCCATAAATTGAATTTCATGTCTGAAACATATCTTCAAGTTGTAATAGCTTCCAAATGTAAGTGAGAAATGTGTAGGGAAGGAGTTCTTAAATTGATTTACCTTCATATTGAAGACCTTTGCGACAAATTATAATGTGTAGGAGTTTCAATCTTGTTTATAAGATATCTAAATTACTTATACAATTACATATAGAAACTAGATTTTCAGGAAATCTAATGGGCAGGCTTTTATTAGAAATGGTTTATTAATGGTGTGAATCATTATACTTCAGAGGCTTATGATTTCTTCTCTAGACTATATCTTTACTACTTCTACATCAGCTATTAAAATGACGCTTGCTTTAGGTAATTAATCAAAGATTTACTACCTTTTAAGAATAAGTTTTCCTATGTCTAATGCTCTACTACTCAAAAAATTGCCTCCTTAATTATTGATTTATTACAAAAGGTCACAGACTTTCAACTTTTAACTATTGAGTAAATGCTATAACCACACACATTAAAGACAAATAATCCTTTTGCATGCAGTACAGGCACACCATGCATTTAGCCTACAAATGAAAAATAACTTGATACTGATTAAAATAATTTGGTGGCCTGCAGTTTTTAAGCTTTTTTTAAATGCAGGAATTGTGTTGTAGGCCAGCCTGATCAAAAGGAATCTCCCTCCTTTCATCAATGGCTACTCGTTATTAAGAATGTTCTGAGTTCTGGCAAAAATGTTTACAGTAAATTGACAAACTATTCCAACTGAGTGCACTAATGCATCAATGCTTTTGTTCAGTTTCAAAACAGATTACAGTGGAAAATGAGGGCAACAATACTGCAGGCATGGAAAGTCAGTCTCGAGATTAAAGTAGAGATGTGAAGTGTATTTTTTTTTAACTCTGTATATCTTAAATGATATTTTTGCATGGATTTAATCAACCTGTAGGTTAGGCCAAGCTTATTTGCAAATAATTATGTTCTGCTGAATAATTGTTATTTATTTTTTTTAAAAAGTGTAGTTGACAGTCATTGCACTCGAGATACACACTCGGGGACAAGATGGGATTGTGTGGGGGGGGGGGTGGAGGTGAGAGCGCAAGGTAGTGTTTGGGGCATTGTCACAACTCATGGATCTGGGGAGTGAGTGGTAAGTGCTGGTATGCATGTGTGTGTATTTGTCTGTGTGAATGTTTTGGGAGGGGGGAAATCAAAACTGCTTCCAACATCCTTCAAGTTAGATGGAGGGACAGGCCTGACTATCATTCCTTTCATCTGTAATTTATCCATGCAACGGAGATCATTTACTATGAAAGTTGAACCTTTCACAGGCAGTGCAAACCCAAATTTTAAAATATTTGATAAATCGGTACAGTTTTAATTGTATGTTTTATGGAAGTGACAGCACCAAAATATTTTGTTTGAGTCATCGATCCTGTTAACAGTAAACTAAGAATAACTTTATCAGGGAATCCAAATAACTTAATTACTTAAAAGCCAAATTCCACAACAGAAGAACAGTGTTAACAGATATGTATACCTTTTTCAACCTAAGAACATTTATCCTAGTTCATTTGAAAGAACCTCAAGAAGTTTGCATTGTTAATACTGCCTATTGCCTTCCATGTATCTCCATGTCAAACACTGTAGCAAGCTGCATCTTCCTTGTATAATTTTCACCAAATAATTTTTTTCATGAAAAGTTAGAAGTATACAGCATTTTAAGCAATTGAATTTTAATAAGGATGCAGTTTCTAAAAACAAAGTGTTTATTTTCTTCTGGAATATACCTCAAGAAAGGAATAGTTCTATATCTTGTTTTCAGTTGATTCAGTTGAAAACCTTGCCCCGAGTTCAATGATTACATGATGCACTGTGCAAGGGAAGAGGGCCATAACCATTCCAATGAGGTAAAAACAATGACTGCAGATGCTGGAAAGCAAATACTGGATTAGTGGTGCTGGAAGAGCACAGCAGTTCAGGCAGCATCCAACGAGCAGCGAAATCGACGTTTCGGGCAAAAGCCCTTCATCAGGAATAAAGGCAGAATAAAGGCACTGCCTTTATTCCTGATGAAGGGCTTTTGCCCGAAACGTCGATTTCGCTGCTCGTAGGATGCTGCCTGAACTGCTGTGCTCTTCCAGCACCACTAATCCAGTACATAACCATTCCAATGTTGAGTTGTACATCACAGGTTATAGCATTTGATGATGCACTGCCTAATTTTGGATCCCGTGTAGCGAATTCAAAAATTTTGTCTAAGATAAATGTATTCTGGACAATCTTTACTTCATTGCTCATCACATTGTACTCAATTCTGAACAAACAAATATGGATACATCCTTTCTACAAAAATAAACAGGTATTGCAAATATTGAGTAACAACTTTATTGTTTAAGAAATTCAGAGCATTACAAGTGAATTATGAGTGTTAATATCAACATATATTTTGAGGCTACAATTGTTTGAAAAAGTAGAGAATCATCTGAAATGTTCAGATGACACTTGACACTGACAGCTGTAAGAGCAAAAGTTTAGAAGAGGTAATAGCAAATAAGGAGAATGAATTGTACTAAAAGTCTGCCACAGATAAACTGACCAGCTCTGAGGAAGTAAATGATCTTTCAGCAACAGTGGGATCCATTTGCCCACTAATCAGTGAGAATAGAGTTTTGAACAACTGAATTTTTCTGTACGTTCATAAAATACATGGGATTTCGAGGGGGAAAGACATAGTCTAATGGTTTCATTGATTTTTGACAATTGGAGAGACAGTATAAAGGATACACTACAAGACCAGGGATATCCAAATGTATTTATGGAGCTGTAATTGGAGGTGGCAGGACAGGCTGACTGAGAAATTAATAATGCATTCAGTATCCTTGATGTATTGTGTGGGGCTTTGAGCACAAAAGCAAGGGAATTATGTTGAACTTATGTAAGACACTGGAACATTGCAACTGGTTCTAGGCTCTCCACCTTGACAGTGATGTGAAGAGAGCGCTGAAGATGTTTAAAGGAAAGTTTCCAAGGCTGAAGACGTTTAGTGAGGAAGACAGATCAGAACTGTTAGGACTGTTTTCCTTGGAAAAGAGAATAATGAGAGGAGATTTGATAGAGATTTTAAATCAGAAGGGATAGAGGAGACAGGGAGAATGTGTCTCTGCTCATGAAAGCATCAAGAGCAAGAGGGCACAAAATAATTGGCAAAAGAAGCAAACCAATATTAGAATTAATTAATTAATTGTTAATTAATTAATTAATTACAGTTCTGGAATCCTCAGCTTGACCGTGTGTGATGTAGACAGGTTCAATTGAGGCATTCACTAGGTAACAGAACTGGCGCAGGTATGAAGGACAGAATGGCCTCCTTCTGTGCTGTAACAATTTTGTGAAATGGCAATTAGAATGTTACTTGAAAAGAATCAATATGTAGGGTTATTTGGAGAAGGCAGGTGATCGGCACAAAATGAATTGCTCATTCAGAGAACCAGTGCAGACACAATGGACTGAATGGTCACGTTCTGCACTGCAGCAATTTGGTGACTCAAATCAATTACAACTCAGCAATCTTACAATAAAGATTTTGGGTTTTGTTCATAAAATGATACTGAGCTTCTCAAATGCCACGTTATATAATCTCTAGCACTGTATGTATTACATACATCTGAAACTATATTTGTAGCTCTTCATACACATTAAATACAGAAAAGATTGCCTACCTTGTGGAAACAGGCCCTTTGGCCCAACAAGTCCACACCAACCCTCTGAAGAGTAACCCACACAGACCCATTCCCCTACATTTACCTCTGACTAATGCACGTAGCTACATATCCCTGGACGACACTGTGGGCAATTTAGCATGGCCAATTCACCTAACTTGCACATATTTGGATTGTGGGTGGAAACCAGAGCACTCAGAGGAAACCCATGCAAACACAGAAAGAATGCACAAACTCCACACAGACAGTCAGCCAAGGCTGGGATTGAACACAGGTCTCTGGTGCTGTGAGCCACCATGCTACATTACCTTACTTTACATGGGTAAAGTTTGCCCAGCAAATATGTATGCCTTTAAGATTGAATGTTATGTAAAAGAAACTTACTATGTAGGATGTTTTCAATTTCAATATTAATTCTTCACTTTAAAACTGTGTACCAAACCTTTGATTTCGGAAATGCAAAGTTGAGAACTGATTCTTTATGTCTCATTGTCACATGTAGATCCTTTGGAGATCATTGTTGCTCTGTGTCAAATCACTGGAGAACTAATATTCTTGAATATATTTCAAAATATTGTACTAGTTATCTGGAGAATAAATCCTGTCCTATGATAGACTACAGGTCGATCATAGGATAGTCCTCATAGCCAACTTCAGTCTAATCTTGAAATAGTTTAATGTCAAGGCTATCAATACAGACTCAGTGGATTGATTTTGTTTTACTGCTGACTGATGGTTTCTTAACAAACCAACGATAAAGGCTTTGTGTATGAAATTTCACACCACCCAGCCATACATTCTTGATACTTACAGTGTGTTCAGTTCTCTGATAATTTACTGCCAGAAATACCATGGTAATAAAACATACTTTACATTATAAATGCAGTGTTTGCCATGAACCATTCGTAAACTGAAAATGTGGTAACTAAGTAAGAAATGTTTTCCATATTATAATGTAAGAGGCTAATGCAAGTGAATCAATATCAGTTAGTCTGAGGATTGAGAGAACAAGTCTAACCCACAGGCTGTCATGGGATATCATCTGAACTACTTGAAGAATATTGTATGTTAGAACTTTTAGAAGATATTTGGCCATATTTCATGGAAGAATATTCTTCAAAATTAAAGTTTACAGATTGAAAGCAGATTATTGACCTGATTTAGAAATTACTTAGGTGGTGTAGAATTGTAGAGTCAGAAGCACAGAAACATCCTTCAGTCCAACTTGTCCATGCTGACTAAGTTTTCAAAGTATACTAATTTCATTTGCCTGCATTTGGCCTATATCCCTCTAAACCTTTCCTATTCTTATACCTGAGCAGCCATAATTGATATGTGCTCGAATTAGGAAGAAGTGACTAATGATGTGCCACAAACATCAGTGCTGGTGCCTTAATTATTCACTATTTTATCAAAGACTTAAATAACACAACAGAGAAAAATATGTCCAAGTTTGTTGATGACACAGAGACTGGTGGCACAGTAAGTAGTGTAGAAGGGAGGACAAAATTAGAAAAGAGAAAATGATAAGCAGTGAATGACAAATCATTAAGTATGAAATCATTAGTTTTGGACCAAAGAGGATAACTGTGAGTTTTTTTAACACTGAAAACTAAACTTAGACTGCTGCATACAGCGATCACGAAAATACATTTGTCAGTTCTAAAAAAGAGTTAGAAAAGCTCGTGGAATGAGGATGTTTTGTAATACCTATGTAAAGTCCTGGTTACAGACGACCATGTACAACTCTAGTCACAGCATTATGGAATGGTAAATTGACTTGTGCATGATCACCAAAATGTTACCAAGGCTCAAAATGGAAAGATTGATTGATTGTCACGTTTATGAAAGTAAAATGAAAAGCTTTGTTTATGAGCAGTACAGGCAGATCTGAGTAAGCAAGGATGTATGCGTCAGAAAGGCTTAGACAGAGGCATGCAGGTTACATTGCACAGGGCATGCCCTAAGCAAGATCAACTTTAGCAAAATTTTGGGGGCTAGAGAGTCCATTCATTAGTCTAATAAAGGATGGGATGAAGCTGTTCTTGAACCTGCTGGTGTGTGTATTCAGGCTTCTGTATCTTCTGCCTAATGAAAGATGTTGTAGGAGAGCATTGCCAGGGTGCGATGAGTCTTTCATGAGCCTTCCATGGCAGTGAGCTGTGTAAATGGAGTCTATGGATGGAAGGTTGGCTTCCTTGATGATCTGGGCTGTGCATTCCATCTTCTGTAGTTTCTTATGGTCCTATGCAGAGCAGTTGCCATACCAAACCATTATACACCCAGACAATATGCTTTCAATGGTGCATCTGTAGACGTTGGTGAGGGTCCTTATGGACATGCCAAATTTCCTGAGCCGCCTGCAGAAAATGAGGCATTGTTACACCCTCTTGACCACTGCATTTATGTGTCAAGTCCAGGACAGGTTGTCGGTTATTGTCATTCCAAGGAACTTGATGCTTTCCACCCTCTCAACCCCAGTTCCATTGATTATACAAACTAGACTTGTTATTTCCTGAAATGAGGGTTAAGGAGTGATAAGATTAAAATTTTTAAGAATTGTTCATGAAATTGCTGGACAGAGAGAAACATGTCGCCTAGCTGGCAAATCTAGATATGGAGATGTAACTTTAACATCAGAGCCAGGCCATTCAGGGGAGAAGGCAGGATACCTTTCTTCATGTAAGAAGTGGTAGAAGTTCAAACTCTGCTAAAAAAAACCAGGAAATCCTAGTTTAATTACTTTAAATCTGCGATACCGGGATTTTTCTTAGCCATTCATATCAAGTGACCAACATGGATGGATGGAGTTAGGATAAATATCTGACCTTATTGAATGGCAGAACAGGCTTGAGGGACTGGAATCACCTGCTCCTGGAATGTTTCTATGACAGCTGCCATTAAGCTACTTTCATTTCTCAATTATGGAAAGTACTCAATTAAGCTTACTGGTTTCAAACGTATGTATGATTGTATGTTATCTTTTCACCTCTTAAGTATCTTGTATAACTGTGTGCTAGAGAATTACTGGGTGAGTGAATGAGAGCACCTTTATAGTTAGGATAGCAAAGTTTACAAGTTATTGAAACAGGAGACAGACTGAACCAAAATGTCAGCTGCAAAATACAGCTTTAAATGTGTGCCTTTTGTTTAGCATCTATGTTCCTGTTTGGATAATGTGCCTCCATTAAAATTAGTTATTTATGTGATAAAGCCAAGAGTTGTTATCTATAGAATTGGTAACCATTCTACATAGAGTGCGTCATGTTACTTTTATTTATTTTTGTTCGACTCCTTGGTGGATAATGGCAACAAAACAATGGGCACCACCCCCTTCTCCCATGCCACCGATAAGTGTTTGCAAATGGAAAGATTTCTTCTATATATTGTGCAAGTGAGATCCTCATGGATCTACTACTTTTATATGTTACATGGTCAATACCCATGTAATATACCAGGTTATTTATGTTAGTAAAACCCGTTAAAAGTTGTTTACAGAACTGTATAGTACACTGTGGTTTTTTGCTGCATGGTTGTGATGACTAACCACAATGGGATGTCAAACAATTTTATAATTCATATTTTTACATACTTAACTTTTTCACCTAAGGAAGATGCTTCTTTCATAAACACTGAACCATTTCTGAGAGATCTGATAAGATTGGCATGTAGTTTAACCATAGTCACAAAGAACCGTTGGAGAGAAACAATTGGTTATATATAGCAATCTGATAACAACCTGTGTAAATACAAACCTTTCTTAATACACAAAGCTCTGTAATTACTGAGTATGAAGGAGAGAACTTGCCTATAAAATGTCACCTTCATGGAACACCAGTAATATGAGCAATGAAATTAGAATTCAAAAGCCTTTTCTCAATCAAAAGAACTTTAGATGAAATGTTCAAAAGTTTGGCAGTTAATTCTAATCTGTTCACATCCCATGTTGGTTTACAACTGCTTGGATATCTTTAATATATTTGTATATACACACATGTATATTATATGTATAGTGAACTGTAATAATGCATACAGCATAAAAGTGAACAATCCATAATCTCAGTCTTCACTAATGATGGCAACAGACTTGAAGCCATGCAGGCCAGTTTAAGAAATTATAATTTAACAAAGGAGAAATGCAAAACTAACATTGTAGGCCATTCCCAGAAGCACCAGCATTGGTTCCACATAGTCCGCCCACCATTATCCCTGACACCATCAACCCTACACCATCTATCCTTCTTCCTTTCTCATTGGCAAAATTTCAAATCCACAGCAATTTTCATATTCTTTTTTGTCAGTGGATGCAAACCAGAATGAACTTGCATACATTGGTCTCCAGACCACCAAACTATCCCTGTAGCATTTCAGCCTTATCTCCAAATAACGCATTGTCAGAAAAGATTGACCAGGCTGATGGTGAAGTCATTGAGAATTACAAAGAAAACCTTCCAAAAGGCAATGCTTTGAAAACTGGCCTCATTGTATTGCCTGTAGAACTTCTGTATAATTACAATTGTCTACTGAAAGACTTAAAACTTTTGACTTTTCAAAGAATCAGTCAGTCAAAGTTTCCAGCTCTTGATGGAGCAACTTAAAAATTATTTTCACCTTTTTGACAACAAACAATTGAGGGGTGTGGGGAAGAGATAAAAGTGTTCAACTGACTGTTGCGACCTGAAAAATGTTTGCTTAATGCCCAACAGCTGTTTGTTAACATGGTTTGAGTGTGTGTCTTTGTTTTTTTTTGAAGATATCACAAAAGGTTTTATATTTTGTTGCCTGTGTCTAAGATGTGATGTGTTCACTTCTCATCTATATTTAACTCTGTATTGTTGCAGTTTTGTACATTAAAAGTGCAAATGATTTTGAACCCTAATAATTCTTGTGTGAATTCTGTAACATTCTTTGCATTGAAAATGAGGAGACAAATTGCATGAAACCAATGTTGCCTATCCAAGAGGAAGTGGGTTGCTTTTCAGAGTTTAGCTTTCATGGAAATATGTAGATGTGGTATGGCAATAGGTCAGTTAGCCTAACCAGTTGTGCTGCATTTACCCGCCATTTGTCGGAGGATTTCTGTTCTGATTTTTCTATTTCATCTCTCTGTTTCAATCAATAGATAATTCAAATCTGTTTTATTTCTTAACCCTATTCCCTATTCTGACTGTAGATATCCAATTTCATTGTTTTGCAGAGTTTGGAGACCTAAGATGCAAAATGATTTGGTGATGCTGGTGTTGGACTGGGGTGTACAAAGTTAAAAATCACACACCAGGTTATAGTCCAACAGGTTTAATTGGAAGTGCTTTAATTGACAACCACCTGATGAAGGAGCAGTGCTCTGAAAGCTAGTGCTTCCAATTAAACTTGTTGGACTATAGCCTGGTGTTGTGTGATTATTAACTAAGATGCAAAAGACAGTGCTGGGGAATGGCAACTTTGTACACTTTTCATTGTATCCCTGTCCTTGAGTACATTTAACAAGAAAACCTAATTCTAATTCTAAGTATATTTTCCTACAAATGGCGCAAACCTTTTTTTTCCTTTGAGCTTAGAGCAAGTTGACTCCTTTCTGGTTTACACCAAACCTGTAAACAATATAAATTCCCTCTTTCACCATTATTTTGCTTTTTTAAATCCCTGAATGTTTTATCTCAGTATGTGCATTTTATATTCTTTACCAGTTTTTAGGCAGATTGCTTTCCATGCTATAAAGTCCATATCTTTCTATAGTGCTATTGACTTACTGTAAAATAATTGCTTCCATTTTATTTTCCATTTTCTGCAAATTGCAATTCATGCATTTAATATATTTTCTCTGAACTCAGAAATCTTGATGAAGATACTCCATTCGCTGTTCTTGTATTGCCATTTTCAGAGTTAATTATTTCTACTTCAAGGCTTGAGTTGCTTATGCTCACATTATCCGCTGGTCTATTAAATACATCCTTCCTCCTTCATATTTAATTCCTGCTTGAAATAACTCCACAGGGGCTGGTATCCTATCACGAAGCTGTCCTTTATTTCCATGTGGAAGGTCCTTGATACTGATCCAGCTTCCTCAGAGCCAGTGCTCAGAGTGAACTGGATGTCTGGCACTCCTGTTTATATCTGTCAGCCAGGGCTCCCTGACTGGAGATTAACAGCCCCAGAGAACTCCCACACCGTTTGCGTGTTTGCAGCTTTCATATGGTCCACATGCTTGTTCAGGACCATCGCACCTACGCAAACTTTATACATCACTGGACCTGACTGCACGTCACCCATATCTCTTACCCATGTTGAGCTATTTCTGTGGCTCCTACATCAAATTTTGTCCCTGAACCAAACTGCCCCTCCTGCTTAGAGGAATCTTGTGTCTGAGATTGACATTCCTGATGTTGTTTCACCGCATTCCGCCCCCCCCCCCCCCCTCGAGTGTGGAGCCTTTTCCCCAGGAGCAACTCTGCTGGGGCTATCCCTGTCGTTGCATGTCGTCGTCCTATAATCAATTAGAAATCAGGACAAAGTTAAAAATTACACAACACCAGGTGATAGTCCAGCATAAACCTGTTGGATTATAAAATGGTGCTGTGTGATTTTTAACTTTGCTCCTCCAAATCATCAGAAACCAAGATAGTTTGGTAATGACTCTGACTCTCCAGCATCTGCATCCTTCACTATCCCTTTGGTTGGGCAGCATCTGTGCATAGAACTAGATTGAACTGGATAAATATTGATAATGGAAAAAATACCGGGAATCTAAGGGAAAGAAGCATGAGAACAGGGCTATTTAGATAGCTCCTTCAAAGAGCTAACATAGTCATGATGAGCCAAATGGTCACCTTTCTGTGACATATCATTCCACGATTCTATATAATACTGTGCTGGGGGTGGGTTGGTGGGGGTCCAAAAATTGGCAAATTCACTGGAGATGCTGTATTATATGAACAGTTAGTCCTGAAACTCAATCTTGCCATCTTCTGGTTGGAAATAAAGTCTGGCAAACATTTTCTCAATTTCATAGCAGATATCAGCTCGCTAGATTTGTAACATACAAAACAGGCAACATTTCCTTTAGCTTTTCTGTCATTAATATCAGCATTTTGTTTTAATTTAAAGTGGGAATTTGGTCTCAGTTACTTACTTGTCCTTGGAAAAGTTTCAAACATTTAAAGTGTTCAATCTGTCTTGAAGTAATGGCAATTATAAGCATCCTATTCAAATATCTACAGAATGCAAATTCAACAAAATACACTGTGCTGAACAAACAGTCATTCGCTTAACTGCACTGTTCCTAACGCTGCATTGAACATTAAACTGGCCAAATATTTATGAGATCATATTTGGAATAACCTTCTTAGATTGAAGCTGCAGTCTATTATTAAACTAATAGCCATTAGCATCAAATTAAAACCAGGACTGAGTTCTACAGGCCTGAAAATATTAATTCGGTGTGAACAGGAAGGAAGTTTTTTATAGCGCTGAAATGTGCTCTCTGTAAATTTGTAAAATCTACAGGACTCATTAGTGAATCCTCTGAGATTTCACAAACTTGGTTTGGCATTATATTGGACTTAAAGTTTCCACTGCAGCGAAATTCGGATTATTTGATTCAGAGACAAGAATACAATGAACCCATCTATAATCAATGAAATTGGGCCACTGTGCAATAATTTACATTTTCTGAGACAATGGGGGCAGAGGGAGAAATGACTTGCTAAATGGCATTCTTTCTGGTGATCAGTGTGAGATGAACAAAATGAGGCACATGATGTCAGTTTATATTTTGTTATTAATTACATAATAGACTCAAAAGCAAAAGCAAAATAATTCCCCATGGGACGAGAGGAATGGTGGCATATTGGTAGGTAATTGTGGAACAAAAAGTAGACAGCAATGGTGAAGAGTTGACTTTCAGACTGGGGGAAAGTATAAGATGGTGTTCCCTCGGACATTTCTCTTTGATATAAATTAATGACCTGGGCTTGTGTATAATTTTAAAGTTTGTGGGTGATGGAAACTGAGAAATACAGCAAAGAAGTTGAGCTTAGTTACAGAATTCAGATGGACATAGGCAAATGGATAAAATTGACAGACACAGCTGAGGATATTTTATTGAGCGAAGTTAGTCATGATACATTTTGGTGGAAAGAATGAATGGAGGTATTAAAAAAAAAGCTAAACAATTCAATTTTTAAAGGATTACAAGAACAAGGAGTCTATGCACATAAATCGTTGAAGGTGAAAAACAAGTTATGAGAGGTGTTTACAAAAAAAGCTTATGTAACCCTGGCCTTTTTTTCCCAAAATGAGAGGTGCAGAGTACCTGATCAAGGAAGTTAGGCAAAACATTTAGAAAATTCTGTTTTAACACACGGTGATGTATGCCTGTCTACCCCAGGGTATACCACCACGCTGGTACAGGAATTACATTTTTGCTACACTTTGAAGTTGAAACTTATTACTATCGTCCATCAATAGCAGTGTAACAGTGTCTTTAACCTGTAGTCTCCCCAGTACAAATGGTTGGTTACATTGGCAACATACTAGATGTATAGCGCCACCTGGTGAGTTTTACAAGAGTGTGACTCTTATTCAACTGGCAAAGGTTACTCAAAATTACCATTAATTCCTTTTATTCCTGATGAAGGGCTTTTGCCCGAAACGTCAATTTTACTGCTCCTCGGATGCTGCCTGAACTGCTGTGCTCTTCCAGCACCACTAATCCAAAATTACTTCATTCCAGTCAATTGCTTGTGCACGGAGACAAGATAGTGCTCAAGCATTTGCCAACACTTGTTTTGCATAATGCAATACTTTGAGACTCTTCTTGCCTCTTATCCTTTATATATTACACTGCTGACCATCAGACACCTCAAAAGTAACTGACAACCAATTAAGCACCTCTGAACTTTTTCCAATTTTACATCCAATGTCTTTGCCTTTTATTTTGTTTATCAGTCAGATATTAGTATTTCCAGTGCTGGACATGATATCAAAAGCTGAAATGACAGAGAGATGTAAGGAGTGGGATGAGTTTCTCTGGGTATGCACTCTGTGCAGCCAGATAGCTGAGATTGAGTGAGGACCTGTCCAATTTGATGCAATCTCTCATTAGCATCCAGCTAATGGGTTGGTGGAGAGAAAAAGAGCAGCCCAGGGCTGGCCGCCGGTTCTAGGCTGCTACAACACCAGGTAAGGTAGGTCTTTTACTGGAGCGAGGTGTTATCTGAGCAGGTAGAGGTCTCAGTGGTACCCTAGGAGCTCTCCTAGTTCCTGCTCCTCCCGGTTCCCCTGAAATATAGTGAAACCTCCCTTTGGACTCGTCCTCTGGTATACGGGCAGTCTAAATTATACATTGCACACAACACATTCTCTTCCTCTTTCCATCCATTTTAAATATTTAACCTGATAAGAAGTGGTAGCTTTCGATTGCACAATTCCTTTGTGAACATGGCACATTAAATTTTACAATGCTGAGAAAATAACACCAGTACAGTGTGAGGGCAATTTATTTACAGTCATAAGGACCATGTGCAGAGCACAGAGATGGCGGCCTTTAAAATGAATTGACTGTGGCATTTTAAAAATGGAAAACATACAGTTTTAACAGACTGTGTACACAAATTTTTGATATTCTGAAGCATAGAAGGCCCCTCAGAGAGAGAAGAGTTCATCTTGAAAGCCTTTAGGTCAGATTTTGATTATATTAAAAGCAGTCAGGATGCTTGAGATTTTCTAGCAATTTATCAAATGTCTTCCCTTAATGTTTGATAAATTCACTAATTGTTTCCACAAAATGGAGAAGACAGGAGTTGAACGTAGTTGATTTGTTTGATATATTTGGAGCTGCAATTCTATGTAAGAAGGTGCTTGTGTGTCTTAATAGGCTCCATACTGTCCTCATATTTACATTGGAATTGGAGCAGTCAAATGAGCTCCCTTTCTTTCATGTCCACGTTGTGAAATTAGCCAGCAGGCTCTATACTACTTTTTCCTGCAAACCTACCTTCATTCATCAATATATGGACTCCTATTGTTCCACTCCCCATGGGACTGACCGAAATAGTACCTTTATTAATAGGGTCCAAGCTAATTATTCACTGTACAAGCTTGATCATGCTGTAAGGTTGAGTGAAATAGGGGTTGATAGGAAGGGTGAGGACAGTAACAAATTAAAACTACTATATATGAATGCAAGAAGTATTAGAAATAAGATGGATGAGCTTGAGGCTCTTTTGGAAACTGGCAGCTACGATATTGTGGGGATAACGGAGACGTGGCTTCAAGTGGACAGGGCCTGGGAAATGAATATTCAAGGCTATACGTACTATCGTAAGGACAGACTAACGGGCAGAGGGGGTGCAGTAGCCCTGTTAGTAAAGGATGACATTCAGTCCCTTGCGCGGGAGGACCTCGAATCAGGGGATGTAGAGTCAGTATGGATAGAGCTGAGAAATTCTAAGGGTAGAAAGACCCTCTTGGGAGTTTTCTACAGCCCCCCAAACAGTAGTATGGATGTAGGGTGTAAGTTGAATAAGGAGTGAAATTAGCCTGTCGCAAAGATGTTACTAGAGTTGTTATGGGGGATTTCAACATGCAGGTAGACTGGGAGAATCAGGATGGTATTGGACCTCAAGAAAGGGACTTTGTGGAGTGCCTCTGAGATGGATTCTTAGAACAGCTGGTGCTGGAGCCTACCAGGGAGAAGGCAATTCTGGATCTGCTATTATGCAATGAACCAGAATTGATCAGGGACCTCGAAGTGAAGGAGCCATTAGGAGGTAGTGACCATAATACAAGAAGCTTCAATCTGCAATTTGAAATGGAGAGGGTACAATTGGTAGGGTCAATATTTCAGTTGAAAAAAGGGGAACTATGGAGATATGAGGGAGGAGCTAGCCAAAGTTCAATGGTGCAATACCTTAGCAGGGATGACAGTGGAGGAACAATGGCAGATATTTCTGTGTATAATACAGAAGATGCAGGATCAGTTCATTCCAAGAAGGAAGAAAGATCCTAAGAGGAGGCAGGGGTGGCCGTGGCTGACGAGGGAAGTTAAGAAACATATAAAGTCAAAAGAGAAAAAGTATAACATGGCAAAGATAAGGGGAAAACGGAGGGCTGGGAAGCTTTTAAAGAACAACAGAGGATTACCAAGAAGGAAATATGCAGAGAAAAAATGAGGTACTAAGGTAAACTGGCCAAAAATATAAAGGAGGATTGTAAAAGCTTTTTTAGGTATGTGAATGGGAAAAAAATGGTTAAGACTAAAATTGGGCCCTTGAAGACAGAAACAGGGGAATATATTACGGGGAACAAAAAAATGGCAGAAGAGTTGAATTGATACTTGAGATCTGTGTTCCCTGGGGAAGACACAAGCAATCTCCCAGAGGTAACAGTGGCTGAAGGACCTAAACTGAAGGGAATTTATATTTGCCAGGAATTGGTATTGGAGAGACTGTTAGGTCGGAGGTTGATAAGTCGCCGGGGCCTGATGGTCTACATCCCAGGGTACTGAAGAAGGTGGCTTGAGAAATCGTGGATGCATTGGTGATTATTTTCCAGAGTTCGATAAATTCAGGATCAGTTCCTGCAGATTGGACGGTGGCTAATGTTGTACCACTGTTTAAAAAAGGAGCGAGAGAGAAAGCAGGAAATTATAGACCAGTTAGTCTGACCTCAGTGGTGGGAAAGATGCTGAAGTCAATTATAAAGGATGAAATTACGACACATCTGCATAGCAGTAACAGGATAGGTCAGAGTCAGCATAGATTTATGAAGGGGAAATAATGTTTGACTAATCTTCTGGAATTCTTTGAGGATGTAACTCTGAAGATGGACAAGGGAGATCCAGTGGATGTAGTGTACCTGGACTTTCAGAAAGCCTTTGATAAAGTCCCACATAGGAGGTTAGTGAGCAAAATTAGGGCGCATGGTATTGAGGGCAAAGTACTGACTTGGATTGAAAATTGGTTGGCTGACAGGAAACAAAGAGTAGTGATAAACGGCTCCCTTTCGGAATGGCAGGCGGTGACCAGTGAGGTACCGCAGGGATCAGTGCTGGGACTGCAGCTTTTTACAATATATATTAATGATATAGAAGATTGTATTAATAGCAACATTAGCAAATTTGCTGATGATACAAAGCTGGGTGGCAGGGTAAAATGTGAGGAGGATGTTAGGAGATTACAGGGTGACCTGGACAAGTTAGGTGAGTGGACAGATGCATGGAAGATGCAGTTTAATGTGGATAAATGTATGGTTATCCACTTTGGTGGCAAGAACAGGAAGGCAGATTACTACCTAAATGGAGTCAAGTTAGGTAAAGTGGCAGTACAAAGAGATCTGGGTATTCTTGTACATCAGTCAATGAAGGCAAGCATGCAGGTACACCAGGTAGTGAAGAAGGCTAATAGCATGCTGGCCTTCATAACAAGAGGGATTGAGTATGGATGCGAAGAAGTTCTTCTGCAGCTGTACAGGGCCCTGCTGAGACCACACCTGGAATATTGTGTGGAGTTCTGATCTCCAAATTTGAGGAAAGGCATTCTGGCTATTGAGGGAGTGCAGCGTAGGTACACAAGGTCAATTCCTGGAATGGCGGGACTTTCTTGAAAGATTAGAGCAACTGGGCTTGTATACCCTTGAGTTTATAAGACTGAGAGGGGATCTGATTGAGACATATAAGATTATTAAAGGATTGGACACCCTGGAGGCAGGAAACATGTTTCCGCTGATGGGTGAGTCCCGAACCAGAGGACACAGCTTAAAAATAAGGGGTTGGCCATTTAGGACAGAGATGAGGAGAAACTTCTTCACCCAGACAGTGGTGGCTGTGTGGAACACTCTGCCCCAGAAGACAGTGGAGGCCCAGTCTCTGGATTCGTTTAAGAAAGAGTTGGATAGACTTCTCAAGGATAGTGGAATCAAGGGTTATGGAGAGAAGGCAGGAACAGGATACTGATTGAGGATGATCAGCCATGATCATAATGAATGGTGGTGCAGGCTTGAAGGGCAGAATGGCCTACTCCTGCATCCATTGTCTATTGATCCTGAAAAAAACATCCTGAGTGTTAATGGCTACCTGATCAGATAATTTCCTGCCTTATATTGTGCAAATACATGAATGGATCTAACTTTGTAATTCATTCATGGGATGAGGGCATCACTGGCTAGGCCAACATTTATTGCCATTCACTAGTTGCCCAATCTCTCAGCATCTAATTGAAAGTTAAACCAAAGACAAATGTCTCATCTTGATGGGGATTACCCTGATTCTCGAATTGTCCAGTAAAACTGATAGCATCTCAGCATTAGAGGAGTCTTGGGGTCGTAATATTCCTCAACTAAATCTTAATATCTGGTGCCTCAGGGAAAGTTAGGTTCCTAATAACTGAAAAAGCTTCAGATCCACAAGCTGTCAGGGGAATCACTCGTTGCTTTTCTTCTGCCCTAATGTCACTTGCCTGGAAAAATTGCAACATTTCCCCATACTTGTCCCAGTCTTTGATAGCAGGATCAAATGAGTCAAGCTTCCCAAACCACAGCATTATGCCAGAAATGCTTACCCCAACGGAAAGAAGGCTGTTGCAAGTGAATTTTTTCAGGAGTGTGCCTTTCTCTCATCATCACTGAGATACCTCCACAGAGGCCAGTATCTCATCATCAAGTCACCCTTTATTTACACGAGGAGAGTCCTTAACACAGCTTCGTCAGAGCCAGCTCTCAGAATGAACAGGATGTCTGATACTCCTGTTCTTATTTGTCAGCCAGGGCTCCCTGATTGGACCAGGATAACAGCCCCAATCAGGGAACTCATATTGCATGTGGCCTATGTGGCTGACCTCATTACAATCACAACAAAAGTCTTTCCTCCTGAAGTGTTTTTTTGTTGTTAAGTCAAAAATATGGCAATCAATTCGCACAAGGTCCCATGAACAGCAATGAGGTACTGACCTGATGATCTGTTTTATTGAAGTTGTTTTGGGGGATAAACCCATGTTAGTATACCAGGGATACTTCCTTTGCCCTTCTTTGAAATAGTGTCATGGAATCCACTCAGGAGGACCCATGATGCTGTGGTTGAACATCAGATTTTAAAAAATGGCACTTGCAACATGCAATATTCCCTCAGTGCTTGCCTGGAATATGTCCTAAACTCTACCATAGGATTGAAAATGTAATCTTTTGCTTCTGAGATGAGACTGCTACCAAATGAGCTGGAACCAACACGGATTCAGAAGCTCATTTGATGGAAATGAACGTGTTTGCAAGTAACTCAGCAGGATATCATGTATTTGTCTAACAATCTCACATAGCACATCTCTGTTGTAATTAAAGGATTGTTTGATCACACGAACTGCTCCAAGCCTAAAACCAAAAACTGGCAGGCTTTCAAAATCCAAATTATGGAAATTAACACAATTGTTTGCAATTTTTCCTTTTGTTAGTTTCACTAAATGGTATTTACAAAACAATAGCAATGAATTCTTCATGAGACAATATACTTAGCCTTATGTTTGTGCAGTGGTTTACAATTCATTATCTCATCTTCTATTAATAATGGAATCAATTTCTCAGTTTTAATAAAGAGTGTATTCTGAACCATTCTAACACTTCTTACAATTAACCTTTGTACATGAACCAAAATCAATGGAATGCAAATTACAGTATTTCAAATCACTACTAACCAGATTGTCTGCCTACTAAGTCAAAGAACAAGAATCAAGACAACTGTTAGTATAAAACAAATGGAATATGAAATTACTTTCAATTTCAAATGGAATTTTCAAAGTGAAGATGAGCAAACCAGCAGGAGTGCCAAACTATGATGCCATCCTTGGCTTCATATATGTATTACAGGTCTCCCCCACTTTTCGAAAGTTTGCTCTCCGTCACTTTGCTCTTCAGAAAGTCATACATTAGCACCTGTTTTCACTAACCAAAAGAAATTCGAAGAGGATTTTCGCTTTTCCGAAAAGAGTTAAAACTTTTTTCATATAAATTAATGTGTCTTTGCTTTATGCCATTTCAGCTTACAAAAGGTTTCATAGGAACAGTCTACTTTTGGATAGCGGGGGATACCTGAAACTATTTTCATTGGAAACTGGTTATGCAGATTTACCAGGATGTTGACCAGACTAAAATAGTTAATTGATGAAGCAAGGGTGCATTGAAGTCACTTGTATTTTCTGGAGTATATAATGGTGAAGGGATGATTTTATGGATATGTGAAAGGAATTGATAGGAAAGTGAAGTAATATGGATTAGGGGGACTCAACCTTAAAATTAAAACCACACCATTCTAGAAATATGTCAGCAAGCCTATTTTGACACAAATACTGGTGGAAAACTGAAACACTCTTTACCAAAAAAAATCTTGATTCTAAGTAAATTGACCATTAAAAATGGAAATTAATTAGTTTTAGGAAGGGATATTATAGCAGTTTGAGCCAAGACAGTTACAGGCTAAGGTAAGATGATTTAATTGAATGCTAGTATGGGTTTGAGTGGCTGAAAGGCCTTCCTCCATTGCTATGCACTACATTGTGCTTTCTGATAACAAGCTATATTTGGAGATGGATTTAAAATGAAATTAAGTAATTTGTTTAGACCATTCAGAAACCATGCCTGCCACTACCTCTGGGACCTCAATGCAAAACTGTGGTACTTGAGTTGCAAGTAGTGCCACAGATTGGTGAATAACTCACAGGAATTGTTGTGGAATGTTGTACCATGTCAAACTCTTTAAATACAAAATGGACCCTTTTAAATTGCAGACAGCTGAACATTCCTCACATGAAACAACTTCAGACTTAAATGATCCTTCCCACTGTATAAGTCACTCAACAGATTGTACAGGACATTGCACAGCTTGGGATATTTTTTGGAATGTTCCAATTTATTTTTACAGATTATGTATAGCCAATTTATTTTTACAGATTATTTATAGCCACATAGTAATAGGCATTTCTGAACATAGTGCAACATCTTTTAGAACCGAATGAAGATGTTCTTTACACAGATCAAACTTCACAAATAACAGGCATTTGTTTGGGTTTGCCATCACCAATTCTTCAGTGCATAAAAGACCCCAAAGCCCATTCAAGGTGAACTATCGAATTCCTTTCTTAAAGTTCACTGCAAGTTTCCACGTCTGGATGCTTTTAGCCAGAGTGATTTCACCAGAAAGGTTGTCTTCTAGTCCTGGCAGAATATCGGAACCCTTGGACTCCAAGTAACTCAAAATTGTATCATTAAGGCTGAAAACAAAACAAAGGGTGAATGCTTACAACTCAAAACTCAATGCAGAATATATTGAAGCACTTTTTCTCACCTATTTCAAGTTCCAATAAACAGGTCCATGACTTTGCTTTTGTTTTAAGTTGATCTCATTGCCAAATTACTTTGATGGGATGTTTTGCAGCTATTTTATTTTTCAATTACACACCTCACATACACTGGCATGTAGGGACTCCGTCTACACCTTTAACACTGGCCCATCATCCAGGGACAGAATCCTTTATAAATGGAAGGTGTTGCCAGCATTTCTTCCATCAGCTCTAGATAGCTGTTACTGGAGATTGCAGGGTTGTGGGATCCCTGCTGCTTTTCCTCACACTACTGTATAGTCAAGGGCATGGCAAGGAAAGGGAAAGATAAAGAAAGATGAGAAGGAATGTCATTTTTTTCTAGACTTATGGGCATTTAATGGTCTCGTTAGGCTTAATCTAGTGACAATCTAAGACCTCATTCCAACTTCACTGACATGATATGGCAAGGAGTGAAAACGGGAAACCTGCTTTCTCAATATCTGAGATTCTTCAAAACTTAGTATGTATTTGAGCATAGGCTGAGGTAGCAATTTGGAATTGGCACTGTCTCTCTTCAACAATGTGATGATGATGGTGCTATTGTCATAGCAGGGAGAGTTAATGTACTGGAGAAATGGCCTCTGATGGGCTGACTGCTGTGCCTTGTCCCTATATCTTTTTATGGTCTTATCCTGTCAGTATCTGAACCTGAATCTTGGAAAACCCCAAGCATTATATACTTTACAAGTGCTTTTGATTTGAAGCATCCAGCAGGAAATTGAAGAGATTTCAGTTGATCACTTGTTTAATGCTTAACCTGACCTTACACTCCTTGAAAATCAATGGTAAGGGTGCACTGGTCCCTTAGAAAGACAATGACACTTAATTGTGATAAGAACATTGGTAGGGAATTTTTAAACATGGGGAGTTTGTTGTGGACAGCTTTGGGTGTCGGTGAAAATTCGCTTGTTCTTGCCATAGGTGTATCGCATGTCATTAGAGTTTGACGATCAAGTTGCTTGGCCACGCAATGGCATACTTCCCACGACCATCAATTTTTAAACTCAGAGACCCTAGCCCAGAAGTAGGGACACTACCACTGCACCGCAAGATCTTTGAGTCCAGAATAAAATCAGCTAATTCAAGTAAAGGATGACCCAGTCTGAACCAGCCGGTTTCCTATTACAATAGGTAAAAATTTACCCTGAATAGTGAAATGCCCCCTTCACCAAAATGCCCAGCTGATTGGTCATCCTCAGTGAGCCAATCAAAATTAGTGCCGATTGTATAAACTTTATGAGAGCACCATGCTCTTCCCTCATGCCAGAATTATTCAAACCTGATCTGTTTGGGATCCTAAACCAAGAAGTGCAAATCTTCCTTTCTGGGAACACCTTTATTCCAGTTGCACTATAACTACTGGTGTATATTACCTCCATTTGGACGAGAAGTTGTTATCAACATTGCTTTGAGTAGTCTTCAGGACCAGAATCTCATGCAGCTCCCAAAGAAAAGTGTTGATGTTGGTGGATGCAAAAAAGGTTTTCAGCTCTGCTTCCTCTTGAGGAGATAAGTGTTTCTTGTATGCCTCAGGGATTCTCTCAAATGGGTCCTAATAAAAACAAGAGACAAATTAATAACACCGCTCCTTTCAATTTACTGAAAACCTGGATGCTGCAAAATTATGTTTTTAATTCACCAAACTGGATGCTATGATGGCCACTGCAACATTTAAAAGAGAATTTAAGACTGACTTCTTTATCCAGAAATCAACTTCAGAAGCAAAGACAATGTCCTGTATAAGGACAATCTCCAGAGAAATAGAAATCATGCTAAAAGTAAAATGGTCAAGAAGTTAAAGATACAGGATGTATAAATATAGTATTCGCAAGGGAGATCAAAGTGAGTCAAAACATCGCAATTCCCCAATCCAATGGTCCCATTTCTCCAGTATACCTTTGAACATATTCAACACTGACCTGAAAACAAATCAGTGATATCATTAAGGGGAGGTACCATAGCACATGAGCACTCTTGTTAATATGGATGCAGCAGTGTCAGGCTCAATGACCTTACCGTGACAAATCTAAGGAGGAGAGACAGATAAATAAATAGATAGAGATAGAGAGAGAGAGATATGGCCAAGTGAGAAAGACAGAGATTGTTCTTCTGTCCATCAAAGGGGCGATGGTCAATTATCTAAGAGCATCGAGATAATGGATGAAAACCAAGGGACAGAGGACAGAAATAAAATCTCAACAGAAGGGAAGAGCCAAACTCGAAAGAATGCTTAGAGTCAATAACCACAACTTGTAAGAGTGAAGCACAGTCAAAATTTAGAACAGGATTGAAGTAACTAATGACTTTCTATCTTGTAAAAGGTCACGTTTTAATCTATTAGCCAATTCCGTTTGCTAATCGACGTAACATATTTTGCTTCAGTTTTACTGATATGTTGCTGAACAGGAATACTGGTATGACCAATCTCACCTTCTCTGTGCCCAGCATGACCTCAGATTTCAACGATGATAGGAGCTGCCAGAGGGACAGAGTGTGCTTTAACTTGCATCCTTCAAATGCCTAGTGGGATAAGTATAAAAACATTGCAGTTAAGATAAGGCAGGTGGAAAATTGACACTCTGACAGGAACCAAATTACTGTGCCCATATATGGTGTGATTGATAAATAACTGCAGATCTCATGCTCCAGAATCATGTGATCTCAGAACTCAGATTGGCAGCGTATCAGAGTAGTTTAACCTTTCTGTGCATTTGTTGATAAATGGCATAATGAAAACAGAGCTATCTGAGTTTATTCTGAGTATCATTGAGTGCTTTATTTCCTTGGTTACTAGACAGTTGTAGCTGTTTGTATTGCAAAAATAATCAAGTGAAGTGCATTTACCTGTACCGTGTGCAAGCCATTATCCATTAAATTTAGTTTATTCAGCTAAATGGTGTAATTACAGTCACACCTGTGGCTAGTCAGTATTTTCTACTGGGGAAGATGTAGTTGGGTAAAGGTGAACAAGTGGATATATGTGAAGAGAAAGTACATGGATTAATGAGGTGGGTGTGCACACACAGGACAATTACAAACTAATCCAAATACCAGACAATTATAGCCAGGAAATGAAATAGAATGGAAAAGCTGTAAAAGAAGTGACTGATAAGTATCTCAGAGGTGAAAAGTCAAATATGGTTACTATGCCGGAGAGGAAATGTTTACTTTATGCAAGCACTAATGACGTTTTCCAGATAGTGAGTATGTTTACACAGACCTTGCTGACACAGGCTAACACACGCCGATCCATGCGTAAAGTATCTTTGAGATAGCAGAGGAGCCTGCTGTCTGGAGATCCTCCTGAAGTAGCAAGGAATCCGACTACAATCTCAATGATATCCAGGGCATCACAAATGTCACTGTAAGATTTCAGCACCATCGTGATTGCATTGCAGACAGAATGTGATAATGTTTCCTTCAGTGGAGAAAATAAAATAAATATCATTCCCTCAATTTATTTTCATACAAATTGGTAGAACTGTATGTGAACATTGATGCCTTGTTGGTACTGGCTAGTACAGGCTGGATTATACTATTCAGAATGGTGCTGCCAGTGCTGTTGAGGATCCAACAGCCAATTGGAGGGAGGAATCCACAGGAACAGTAAGAAGAGATAGACTTGCTGTCAGATTTAACTTGGTGACAGGCAAAGGTGGAGGGTAATAACAGAAGGATGACAAAGATGTGTGACTCCAATTGGTTTAGAGTTGCTACATTCCTGAACCAGTTCTTTTAGGTTCCAAACTATTCATACCTCACAGCCCTTCAGAGATCAGATCATTCTACTGTCTAAAATATACAAGCCTCATTACTTACAGGTCTATGATCAAGACCATAAAATATCCCTTGAAGACAGACAGAAAAATGAATACACTGCATTAAATTGCTGTTCTACAGATTTGCCATTAGTTGGTCAGCCAAACTTAGCTACACTTAGTGGGAATTATGAGGCATTCTAATACTACTTTAGAAAATGCTGAAACCTTTCACAGATTAGATTTTTTTGACTGGTGTTTATTAATAAAAATGTTAACTCTTCGTATGAAACCAAGATTGAAGAAATGAAATGACAGCACTGAAACATGTCAATGATTGTTCTGTTTGGAGTAGGGACAGCATTATGCTATCTCAGTTCTAATTGAGACAAAATGCAAACATAATTTGTTTGGCTTGTTTACCATCAACTTGGATTTAAGTAGCAAAATGATGCCACAAAAGTTGATTAGCAGTCCTGCACTATTTTGGTATATTTGAGTACAAACTTGCTGAAAGCAGGAATCAGACATTGGAAAATGGCCAGAAACAGCATCATAGAGTAATAGAGATGTACAGCACGGAAACAGACCCTTTGTTCCGACTCGTCCATGTTGACCAAACATCCTACCTAACCTCGTCTGATTTGCTAGCACTTGGCTCATATCCCTTAAGGCCCTTCCTATTCATATCCCTATCCAGAACCCTTATAAATGTTACAATTGTACCAGCCTCCACCATTTCCTCTGACAGCTCATTACACAAACACACTACCCTCTATGTGAAAAAGTTGCCCCTTAGGTCCCTTTTATATCTTTCCCCTCTTACCGTAAACCTATTCCCTCTAGTTCTGGACTCACCCACCTCAGGGAAAAGACCTTGTCTATTTACCCTATCCAAGCCCCTCATGATTTTATAAACCTCTATAAGGTCACCCCTCAGCCTCTGACGCTCCAGAGAAAACAGCCCCAGCCTATTCAACCTCTCCCTATAGCTCAAACCATCCAATCCTGGCAGGATCCTTGTAAATCTTTTCTGAACCCTTTCAAGTTTCACAACATCTTTCCGATAGGAAAGAGACCAGAATTGCACGCAATATTTCAAAAGTGGCCTAACCAATGTCCTGTACAGCCGCATACTTAGAGGAATGACCAGAAGCACCTCTGGGATTAATTTCAAATTTAAAAAAAAATCAGTTGACCATTTTGGGGCATCAAGGTTATCTTGCTGCTAATCCTGCCCTTACAATAATGTCCCAAATTGTTGTAGTCCTCCCCTTTAGGTCTTCTGCTAATCCTGTGAACGCAGATGACTGTTCATTTTGTGCCTCATTCTGCCTCTGTATTTCCAGAAATACTACTGAGCTGCTTGATGGCACTCAGAATGTGTTGACAGCTAAATATAATTGAGCCTCTCGCTACGCTGCACAAGAGAAAACCAGTAATGTAGATAATAAAACTTGGAAATGAACGCACTGGTTGTACTGGAACACTGTTCTGAGGTATACAAGACCAGTCTGACCAATTGCATCATCCACAAATTTTATTTGTCGTTCTTTCTGGGAAGGGATCTCTGGTGACCATGATGTTTGCTTTAGCCACTAGACACATTCTCAGCAGCGTGATCAATATTTGTCAGTAATTGTTGGCTTTTTATAATGTAATCTTCGAATTGAAGATTAACTGTATCTTGTTCAGGAATGAGTTAAGATGCTGTATTTTTGCCTGCCACCAGCAAATGTTTGCTCAGTTGGATTCAGCCATTAAATGAGACACTCTCTATGATAGCAGGTAACTTCACTTTGGACAGAACCTACTTGTCCAGGCCTACCATAAAACACAAATATTGAAAAGAATGGATCTGACAGTAAATTATGTCCTGCCAATTTTAAATCCAGACTGCAGAATTTGTTCTGCCCAAGGAAATTACTTACTTGAGATATCTTTGCTTTTAGCTCTGTGAAGATGCTTGAATAATCTCTTTCATGTCTTCCAACAAATTTGGGAATTTTCTGTTTTAAAAAAAAAGTAAATGTGAATTGGTTCTGTCATTCTAAAGTTAGACTAGTTTTCAAAAAAAATATACTTACAGAGTCAACTATGAATGGTTTTCCTTTCAGGAACACGCGTATCAACTGCCGTTCAATATTTTTAATATCAAATTCTGGTAATGTCTCATGTCCTTTCTCCAGTAAGTACTGGCAGTTTGATAAAACAAGTGGGATGAAATCTTTATCAGGGTCACAGAGAATTAACTGTGAATCTGATACCTCTTCTGGATTGACAGATGACCTGCCAGAAAAAAATGGATATATTGTATAAATTATATACAATTATGTGAAGTAATCTCACTCTGAAATGGGAAATGGAAAGAGGAAACTATAATTGGAAACACAGTAACAATGGAACTTCATTTACTGAATCACACTATTTGAGAAACATTAGGAAGAATCACGTTTAATCTTGATCAAGTAGATTCACTAAACTGGGTGTCACTCAGGAAAATCAATCCAGGAATTTGCTTACTTTTTAATATCACTCATGGCTCCAAGGAGATCATTTTGAATCTCAATGAGAAACTTGTTGAGTTCAATGGCACAAAGGCCTGGACCTTGTGGTTGAGGCAACAAAATTTCAATGGGACTTTCAAATGTTAAATCTTTCTGGCACAGCTCTTGTGGGATTTTCGGATCTGGAAAACAAAATATTGAAAATACAACTAGAACAGAGATACGCAATTTTGTATGTTGCTGAGTTTGCTAAACCCTTTTGGTACTCTGCAGGCAACATGATAGCCTATCACAATTGTATGGAAGCAGCTAGGAGAGGGCCAGCAAGCCTAGTTTCTAACTCAGTTAAAAGCAATTGTGAGTAGCAATTTCAAATATACTAACCTATGAGACAAATTGTTGTTTTGTTCAATGAGTATGAAAGAAATTGTTTAAAAAATTGAATGGACTGATTCCTACCTCAACAAGAAGTTGGTTTGGATTTGGCAGCAAGATAGAAAGGAGGAAGCTTAATGCATTTGACTCAATATGATTGTGGGTAAAATAATTTTTCATAACAAACACGCAGGTCTCAAGGTCTAAATATTCTAACTTTTAAGTGGTTGGCACGTTCGCAGAACCAAAAGGTTTACTATAAATTCGATACCAAAAAAAGTTCTCCTTCATCTAACTGCACTGCTTGGTCTTCCATAGGACCTCAGTTTAGACTAGTAGAAGACAGACTTCTACACTATGATGGTTTTAATAGCTGGATGTTCATTCCTGCTCTACAGAATGGATATATATCAATTTGTCTTGCTGTATGCCAAGCCATACTCACTTTCTCATTTACTTCAGCCAAAGGTTGTGTTTTGGAAAAGCCCTACTGTCAGAAAATCATCAATATGATATTATGTGACACAGATGCACAAAAACACAGATTTCAGGAAAAGCTTCCCTTCAGTCAGAGACTGAGGAGAGCCTGTCCAGTTCTGGAGTCTCTAATCACACTGGCAATCAGAAGACTGTTGTGAAAAGTGTTAGAAACTGTCAAAGAAGAATGGGGTCACTAAATAACATTACTCCATCAGGAAAACTGATCCATTACTGGATACTACAGTTAGAATATACTCACTGTTTTTTGCCAATAACAAACACAGCTGATTCCAAAGCTGTAAAAAAATCTTGATCCTTTTTTCAAAGCTTTGCTTTTTGCCCTGTTGATCTAGAACCAAAAAAATGAAACAAGAATAAAGCAAGTGTCTATAAACAGAACACAAATACTACTGTCATTCATCTATATTTAATTAACGTACACTTATATTCTAGGCCTTTCCTTAATTCCCCTTCCTTTTATTGTCCAATAGACAGCCAAGATATAGACCAAAACAAGCAGAAAATTATTTGATCAAAGAATTTGAAACACTATATAGTTTACTGTTGTGCATTTCCACTGTATTCACAGTAAATGAGCTCCACACAACGGAACACTTCTTACATTAAGAATAGCATCTTACCTGGAGCCATTTGCTGAAGGAACTGAGAAATGGTCTTTGATTTAATATCTGAGGCACTTTGGAAAGTCCTGATTAATTCATACTGCAGTCCAAGAAGATCGGGTAAATTCTTAAGCATCTTTATATAATTTGCCTAAAAGATACGTTCAGATGGATGTCATTTTATAAGGTAATCAAGTTAAGACATTGGTCATGAATCACTAAGTTTCCAGTAATCTTAAAGTTTGTGTCTCTTTATCAGTTAATAAAATCATTAAATAATTGCAAACAAATTAATTAAAAAAGAGCAACGTGTTAAATATTCCACTATTTTTTAGAAATATGCAGACTTTTGAGTGAACAACTCATGAGATTTTAAACAGCTCCAGGTTGATATTACATGGATTTAATGAAAATCAAAGAAATGTATGTGTGGACAACAATTCAGGAGAAATTAGACAGAAAAATGTTACTTTGTCAGCACACACAATTAATCACTTTTTAAACCTTCGAGTTCCCAATTTGAGGACTCCTCAAAACAACATATGACTTACTGGTTGCAGTCATCAGGACCCAGATGCGTAGATGTTTATCAGGGAGCAAAGATGGGAAGGACAAAAGAATCTATTGTTTGGCATGGAGACATAGACATTAGCTTTAACAATTCCTGCAAGGCACTAACTGGACAGGGGCAGTTTGCATAGGAGGGGGCCCTAATCCATTCAATTCTTGCCCGATCTGCATCTGCTCTGAGTTAGCGGGGACCTTTCTCAAATAGGTTCTGGAAACAGAACTAGCTCTTTTGAAGACGGAAGCAGTGGTGGCTTCTCCACCAAGCCAAAGGTGTTGAGATTGGAGTGCAGGGTCAACATAATTGTTTTTGGTCATTTTAACAGTTTCCCAGGAGGAGCAAACATAGGGGTAAAGCCTGGGGTATGAGATGCTTCAAAAGGAGGTTGTCAAGTATGTTCATGAGGGTCTGCAATTAAAAGTCTTCAAACCCTTCTACAACCACTTCCAGATGAACCAACCACTTGTGAAGCTATCTTCTCAACAGGAATGATAAGTGATCCCATCATGTCACAGTACCTTCTAAAAAAATGTGAAGGTAACGATGCTATAGTTATATCAGACCAAAGGGATGTTCTCCGTTTAGGGAGAGAGAGACAATTGGTGGTGTTTTAACCTGAGAGTTGTGACCTCACCATTAGGTGAGGAGAGAGGTTGAACAGGAACATCCTACATGGCCACCTCTGCTGGGGCAGGAATTGAACCCACACTGATGGTGTTACTCTGCATCATAAAGTATCCAGCCAACTGAATATAGTTTGCTTAAACAGCAGCCCAAAGAGCAGGTAGGAGTGACAAGCTTAAACCATAAAATGTCTGGAATGTTAGGACAACAATAATATCAAAGGCATTTTGACACCCTTACATATGCTTATTACTTTTTTATATGACATTTATTGACTTGTATATCTTGAAACCATAATAACATTTTCTGTGTCTAAGTCACTATATAAGCAGAAGGATAATTGTTCTCTCTCATTGTTTCCTCTCTAAAGTTCTTCTCTGACAAAGATGGAAAATCCAATTGCAAAAATGGGTCATTTTCACTGTCTCCTTCTTTGTGCTTCTTTGGCAAGTTTATTAACTTAAAAGCTGAATGACAGCAGCAGGCAGGTCTAGATTCAGTCTATAATCTCTACCCAGTTAACTAATGTCAGCCAGGAAGTATTAAGGGAATGGAACTGCTTTTAGAAAATTATGTTTAACTTAGAATGTCAACTGCAATGGACATGAAAAGATCTGATGCTAAATATACATACAGCTTACAGGGAATGGAATCAAACCAGTAGTGGAATGAGAGATCTGAAAGTTGCAGTGCACACCTCTGGAAATGGCCATGGCTAGTGCTGGAAAGTTACTGCTAAAGCAAATAAGCTGTATGTACAGCAAAAGTCAACACAAAGCAAAGCTTATCAATTTGTCCTTCAGCTTCACCTTTACACAATACAAAATGCTGAGCCTTTGGAAAGTGTACAGAAAAGGGCCACAGGATTAATTTATAGTCTAAAAGATTTCATTTATTCAGACAGACACCATTTTTAAAAATGGTGTCTCAATGCAAGTTTCATTCAGGTTCACAAAATTATGAAGGGCCTGGGCTATGTTAAAATGTTGGACAATTATTTCAAATGGGTAGATTTGGAAAGCGCAGGGGGGAAAGGCTTCAGATTACAGAAAGTCGGAATTGATTTGAATATAAGAGGACTCTCCTTTTGGCGGAGAAAAATAGGTACGTGGTTCACGTTGCCAGATTTTCTGGTGAGCACTGACTCACCATATTCCTTTAAGAGCAACACCTACTGTTTTGGTTGCAGTAAATGTTTTAATGGTCTGGTGATCTTCCATTCTTACTGGGAACATTCCTCTCATGATCACATCAAAGAACTTGGTTATGGGTGGCATTTTATGTTAAGAGCTAATCCGCTACTTAAGCATAACTTAAAATAAAAACACAAAGTACCTTTTGAAGAAATTTCCACAGTATAGGTGTCGCTTTCTTTCCCCCCTTTTGCTCTACAATCCGAGTAAAGTTCTCTACACATACTCGACGATCATATTTCCAGGCAGAGGAACAGTTTAAAACATCATCAGAGGTTATAAAATCTGATGGGTCTCCGTACAGCATTTTAACAACAGGACTCCCACCAATTCTCTCATCAGAACTGATCTGCTTGCCCACATGCAACAACGTTTCATCAAGATTCTGTGAATTACAAAGAGAGAGGAAAATATCCTAGTTTACTACCTTCATGGCTTAATGTTCACCAGCAAGTCAAGTGCAGAACTGTCTCTAGTTTTATGCTGGAACACAGTTTAACTGCTACTTAATGTTTAGTGACCAGGTTTCATTTAAACTTCCAAATCTCAAAAGCTCAATCTCACATTGTCAGATCAATGTATATAGGCTAAAAATAACAATTCGATTTATTAAAAATGAGATTACATACAGAAGCAGTAAAGTGCAACAAGAAACTAAAACTATAAACAAAGCATCATCTGTAATCAAGAATTTAATGTTCTTCTCCAAAGCTTTGACTGCGCAGGCGCAATATTCCTAGATATCCATATAGGCCCTGAGCTTTATTCAGAAATAAAGTTGAACAGATGGAATGATTTATGCCATAGGAAGGGTAATCATATCACAGATGTTAATGTTGAGAAAGTAACTGTTTTTAGTGGTTCAAACATCGGGGATAAAGGGGATAAAATTTAGCCTTTGCCTCTTGACAGTTAATTAATTTAACTTAATGTTACTGGGATCAGGTAGGTTCTATAAAAGATAGGCAATCGACTCACCCAGTTTACTGTGTGAGGCATGAAGCTGCAAGTCACTTCCAACTAATTTATAGCTTTGTTGATGTGAATCAATTTCAGCTAAAATCATTATTCAAAGGCACACTGCATCTCATAGACACTAAAAAGTAGGAAGCTATATTTGTTAGGTAAGGCAGATGAACTTAGACCTTAGATGAGTACATATAACTATGATGCTAAAAGTTGAAGTTCTAAATTGGAGAAAGGCCAATTTTGACAGTATTAGGCAAGAACTTTCGAAAGCTGATTGGAGGCAGATGTTCGCAGGTAAAGGAACGGCTGGAAAATGGGAAGTCTTCAGAAATGAGATAACAAGAATCCAAAGAAAGTATATTCCTATCAGGGTGAAAGGGAAGGCTGGTAGGTATAGGGAATGCTGGATGACGAAAGAAATTGAGGGTTTGGTGAAGAAAAAGGGGGAAGCATATGTCAGGTATAGACAGGATAGATCAAGTGAATCCTTAGAAGAGTATAAAGAAAGTAGGAGTATACTTAAGAGGGAAATCAGGAGGGCAAAACGGGGACATGAGATAGCTTTGGCAAATAGAATTAAGGAGAATCCAAAGGGTTTTTACAAATATATTAAGGACAAAAGGGTAACTGGGGAGAGAATAGGGCCCCTCAAAGATCAGCAAGGCAGCCTTTGTGTGGAGCCACAGAAAATGGGGGAGATACTAAATGAATATTTTGCATCAGTATTTACTGTGGAAAAGGATATGGAAGATATAGACTGTAGGGAAAAAGATGGTGACATCTTGCAAGATGTCCAGATTACAGAGGAGGAAGTGCTGGATGCCTTGAAACGGTTAAAGGTGGATAATAGACAATAGACAATAGACAATCGGTGCAGGAGTAGGCCATTCTGCCCTTTGAGCCTGCACCACCATTCATTATGATCATGGCTGATCATCCTTAATCAGTATCCTGTTCCTGCCTTATCTCCATAATCCTTGATTCCACTATCTTTGAGAGCTCTATCCAACTCTTTCTTAAATGAATCCAGAGACTGGGCCTCCACTGCCCTCTGGGGCAGAGCATTCCACACAGCCACCACTCTCTGGGTGAAGAAGTTTCTCCTCATCTCTGTCCTAAATGGTCTACCCCGTATTTTTAAGTTGTGTCCTCTGGTTCGGCACTCACTCATCAGCGGAAACATGTTTCCTGCCTCCAGAGTGTCCAATCCTTTAATAATCTTATATGTATCAATCAGATCCCCTCTCAATCTTCTAAACTCAAGGGTATACAAGCCCAGTCGCTCCAGTCTTTCAGCATAAGGTAGTCCCGCCATTCCAGGAATTGACCTCATGAACCTACGCTGCAGTCCCTCAATAGCCAGAATGTCTTTCCTCAAATTTGGAGACCAGAACTGCAAATACTCCAGGTGTGGTCTCACCAGGGCCCGGTACAGCTGCAGAAGAACCTCTTTGCTTCTAGACTCAATCCCTCTTGTTTTAAAGGCCAGCATGCTATTAGCCTTCTTCACTACCTGCTGTACCTGCATGCTCACCTTCATTGACTGGTGTACAAGAACACCCAGATCTCTTTGTACTGCCCCTTTACCTAATTTGATTCCATTTAGGTAGTAATCTTCCTTCCTGTTCTTGCCACCAAAGTGGATAACCATACATTTATCCACATTAAACTGCATCTGCCATGCATCTGACCACTCACCTTACCTGTCCAGGTCACCCTGTAATCTCCTAATATCCTCATCACATTTCACCTGCCACCCAGCTTAGTATCATTAGCAATTTTGCTAATGTTATTACTAATACCATCATCTATATCATTAATATATATTGTAAAAAGCTGCGGTCCCTGCACTGATCCCTGCAGTACCCACTGGTCACTGCCTGCCATTCTGAAATGGAGCCGTTTATCACCACTCTTTGTTTCCTGTCAGCCAACCAACTTTCAATCCAAGTTAGTACTTTGCCCCCAATACCATGCGCCCTAATTTTGCTCACTAACCTCCTATGTGGGACTTTATCAAAAGCTTTCCGAAAGTGCAGGTACACTACATTTACTGGATCTCCCTCGTCCATCTTCAGAGTTACATCCTCAAAGAATTCCAGAAGATTAGTCAAGCATGATTTCCCCTTCATAAATCCATGCTGACTCTGACCTATCCTGTTACTGCTATCCAGATGTGTCGTAATTTCATCCTTAATAGACTCCAGCATCTTTCCCACCACTGAGGTCAGACTAACTGGTCTATAATTTCCTGCTTTCTCTCTCCCACCTTTCTTAAAAAGTGGTACAACATTAGCCGCCCTCCAATCCGCAGGAACTGATCCTGAATCTATCGAACTCTGGAAAATAATCACCAACGCATCCACGATTTCTCGAGCCACCTCCTTCAGTACCCTGGGATCTGAGCTACAGGGAGAGGCTGAACAGGCTGGGGCTGTTTTCCCTGGAACGTCGGAGACTGAGCGGTGACCTTATAGAGGTTTATAAAATTATGAGGGGCATAGATAGGATAAATAGACAAGTCTTTTCCCTGGGTTCAGGGAGTCCAGAACTCGAGGGCATAGGTTTAGGGTGAGAGGGGAAAGATATAAAAGAGACCTAAGAGGCAATGTTTTCACGCAGAGGGTGGTACGTGTATGGAATGAGGTGCCAGAGGATGTGGTGGAGGCTGGTACAATTGCAACATTTAAGAGGCATTTGGATGGGTATATGAATAGGAAGGGTTTCGAGGGAAATGGGCCAGGTGTAGACCATCAGGCCCCGGGGACTTATCAACCTTCAGACCTAACAGTCTCTCCAACACTAATTCCTGGCAAATATAAATTCCCTTAAGTATATAAATCCCCAGGACCTGATCAGGTGTACCTGAGAACTCTGTGGGAAGCTAGAGAAGTGATTGCTGGGTCTCTTGCTGAGATATTTGTATCATCGATAGTCACAGCTGAGATGCCAGAAGACTGGAGGTTGGCAAACGTGGTGCCATTGTTTAAGAAGGGCGGTAAAGACAAGCCAGGGAACTATAGACCGGTGAGCCTGACCTCAGTGCTGGGCAAGTTGTTGGAGGGAATCCTGAGGGACATGATGTACATATATTTGGAAAGGCAAGGACTGATTCGGGATAGTCAACATGGCTTTGTGTGTGGGGAATCATGTCTCACAAACTTGATTGAGTTTTTTGAAAAAGTAACAAAGAAGATTGATAAGGGCAGAGCAGTAGATGTGATCCATATGGACTTCAGTAAGGCGCTTGACAAGGTTCCCCATGGGAGACTGATAAGCAAGGTTAGATCTCATGGAATACAGGGAGAACTAGCCATTTGGATACAGAACTGGCTCAAAGGTAGAAGACAGAGGGTGGTGGTGGAGGTTTGTTTTTCAGACTGGAGGCCTGTGACCAGTGGAGTACCACAAGGATCAGTGCTGGGCCCTCTACTTTTTGTCATTTACATAAATGATTTGGATGCGAGCATAAGAGGTACAGTTAGTAAGTTTTCAGATGACACCAAAATTGGAGGTGTAGTGGAGAGCAAACAGGGTTACCTCAGATTACAACAGGATCTGGACCAGATGGGCAAATGGGCTGAGAAGTGGCAGATGGAGTTTAATTGAGATAAATGTGAGGTGCTGCATTTTGGGAAAGCAAATCTTAGCATGACTTATACACTTAATGGAAAGGTCCTAGGGAGTGTTGCTGAACAAAGAGACCTTGGAGTGCAGGTTCATAACTCCTTGAAAGTGGAGTCACAGGTAGATAGGATAGTGAAGAAGGCATTTGGTATGGTTTCCTTTATTGGTCAGAGTATTGAGTTCCGGAGTTGGGAGGTCATGTTGCAGCTGTACAGGACATTGGTCAGGCCACTGTTGGAATATTGCGTGCAGTTCTGGTCTCCTTCCTATTGGAAAGATGTTGTGAAACTTGAAAGGGTTCAGAAAAGATTTACAAGTATGGTGCCAGGGTTGGAGGATCTGAGCTACAGGGAGAGGCTGAAAAGGCTGGGGCTGTTTTCCCTGGAACGTCGGAGACTGAGCGGTGACCTTATAGAGGTTTATAAAATTATGAGGGGCATAGATAGGATAAATAGACAAGTCTTTTCCCTGGGTTCAGGGAGTCCAGAACTCGAGGGCATAGGTTTAGGGTGAGAGGGGAAAGATATAAAAGAGACCTAAGAGGCAATGTTTTCACGCAGAGGGTGGTACGTGTATGGAATGAGGTGCCAGAGGATGTGGTGGAGGCTGGTACAATTGCAACATTTAAGAGGCATTTGGATGGGTATATGAATAGGAAAGGTTTGGAGGGAAATGGGCCAGGTGCTGGCAGATGGGGCTAGATTGGGTTGAGATATTTGGTCGGCATGGACGGGTTGGACCGAAGGGTCTGTTTCCATGCTGTACACCTCTATGAGTCTATGACTCTACGTTGTAGCCATTACAGAGACTTGATTGAGAGGGGGACAGCTTAATATTGCAGGATTTAGATGTTTCAGATGAGATAGAGAGGGATGCGTAAGGGCTGTGGGAGTTACTGATCAGGAAGAATATATTGAGAGAGGCCATCTCGGACAGCTCATCCACTGAGATCATATGGGTGGAGCTCAGGAATAGGAAGGGTGCAGTCCTTTGATGAGGTTGTATGACAGACTGCCCAACAGGCCAGTGAGTGACAGAGGAACAGGTATGTGGACAGATTATGGGAAAATGTAAAAATAACAGGGTTATTGTGGTGGGTGATTTTAACTTCCCCATATTGACTCAGACTTCCGTACTGCCAGGAGCTTGGATGGGGGTAATTTGTTAGGAGAGTTCCTTGCAGCAATATGTAAATAGTCCAACTAGTGAAGGGGCCATATGAGACCTGGTACTGGGGAATAAGCCTGGTCCAAATTTCAGTGGGGGACCATTATTATTCCATTAGTTTGAAGTTACTTTTGGATAAGCATAAGAGTAGTTCCTGGGTGAAAGTACTAAGTTGGGGAACTATAAAAATATTAAACAGGAACTGGGGAATGTAGATAGAGAGTAAATCCATATCTGTCATGTGGGAATCTTCTAAAGTTGATTCGATTTCAGGACTAGCATGTTCTTGTGAAAATGCAGAATAAGGATTACAAGATTCAGGAACCCAAGATGACAAGGGAAATTGTGAGCTTCACCAAAAAGAAAAAGGAGACATATGTCAGGTTTTGGAAATTGAAGACAGACAGAGTCCACAAAGAATGTAAAGAAAGCAGGAAGGAAGTGGAAGGCAACATTTAACAAGCATCTTGACAGATATATGAATAGGCAGGGAATATCAGGATGTGGATGGGCAAACAGTTTTTAGTTCAGAAAGGCATCATGTGTCAGAGAAGATTTGGTGGGTTGAATGGCCTGTTCATGTGCTGTTTCTTTGTTCCTTGTACATTTATTTAGTACCTTTCATGTTCTAAGGACATCCCAGAACTTAGTGCCCATGAGGTAACTTTTGAAGAATATGCATTGCTGTATTAAAGGCAAAACCAATTTACCCACGAAAGGTCCCAAACTATCAATGGTTTAAATGATGGGATACCCATGTTCGTCATGTTAAATGAAAGATAAATATTGACCAAGAATGAGATTCAAATTTGTTTTCCAAAGGATCTTTCATGTTGAGTTAAAACGCACACAGGCCTTTTGTTTAGTACAGTCTCTAGAAGCAAACATCCCCAAGGTGAGGCTATAGCCCATATTATGTGGTCATAACTCTATAATTCACCTTGAATCCAGAACCCTATGCACTCAGAAGCAAGTTCCTCAGAAAGTGATTCCTTTAAAAGTGCAACAATCTGAAGCCTTTTTGGAATAAGTAGCTCTACAATCAAAAAGCTCTTCATATGGTTCCTCTCCAATTATGCATTCATTCTAATCTCACTTTCTGCATGTTTCTCATGGTCTTCTCACAGGTATTTATTCTTGCTTTGAAGCACTCTATCACGTCTTCCGGCATTATGAGGTGCCTTGTCAAAGATTGGTATTCCTAACCGCACTCCCATTTAATGAAATAGTTCTGAAGTTCACATGATGAAAATAGTATTGTAATGAAGAACACATTTCCTACACTTCAGCTTCCATCAAGAAGCACCTCATACAATAATTTACTAACCTGCAACAATGGAGAAATAACAGCCTTGATGAACTGATTCTCCCATGCATTTCTCTCTGTCTTTGATGACAGCTGTTCGTCCCATCCTTTTTTGTGCACTGGGCAGAAAAGAAAACAAATCAGTACAAAGTATTTTATGTCTATACACTTCATATTAACCAATAATGTGCACCCTCTACAAATCTTTCTTAATGACTTTTGGGGAACAGTTGTCCTTATACATGAAAATATAAGTTAGTTTCTAAGTTGTTAATTTTTAAAAAACGTACATATTATGATTCTAGGTAAATTAAACTGCAGACTTCTAAGGTACATGCATTATATACCCGGCAGGCTGAATTATGATTGACATGAATGTCCTCAAAGTGAATTCTGCCAGTGCATGGAATTATAAAGGAAAGATGTATTTTTTTGAGTTGCACGCAGTGGTATAAACAAAGTAACATATTGCCATATGCAGTGTGTCCATGTAAATCTGCTTGAATCAGGTAAAGCCAATGGGTGGCACAGTGGCTCAATGGTTAGTACTGTTACCTCACAGTGTCAGGGACTGGGGTTCAATCCCAGCCTTGGGTGACTGTCTGTGTAGAGTTTGCATGTTCTTTCTGAGTCTGTGTGGGTTTCATCTGGGTGCTCCAGTTTCCTCCCATGGTCCAATGGTATGCAGTTTAGGTGGATTGGCTGTGCTAAACTTCCCATAGCATCCAGGGATGTGTGGATTACGTGGGTTAGCCATGTGATAGGGTTTGGATGGGATGCACTATAGAGGGTCAGCGCAGACTCAATGGGTCAAATGGCCTGCACATTTTTGCACTGTGGAAGGAAACTGGAGCACCCAGAGGAAATTCACACAGACACAGCGACAATGTGTAAACTCCACTGGCCTGCTTCCAAAAATGTAGCATTTTATGATAATGCAAGATAAATGTGGGTTAAAATGGGTGACGGTGACAAAAGGTGAGATTCTCAATGATGTGCTGCAACTTCACATAATAAAATCCAAGTAATACTGAGGGTAGTGAGGTGAACAGTACTGTACTCTTGGTCAAAATGTCCCATCAGGGTATCATCCTCTGCTTGTGGATTGATAGACTTCTCCCCCCTCAACCGCCCTCCCCCCCGCCCAACCAGTAAATCACTCCCAACACCAAAGGTCTGTATATCACAGACTGACACTAGATTTACAAATTTAGTTGGATTTAAACGTTGCTCTATTGGAGTGGTATTTACATACTATTTTTATTCAAACTGACTTAAATCTTTGACAAGAATACTCTACCAATACCTTTGATATGATTCACAAGTTCATTAATAACCAGGTGGATGCAGGTAGCTGTATCATCAATGTTCTTCCCCAGTGACTTTCCAAGCTGAATTAGGTCAGTTTCTAGATGCTGCCACAGGAACTCTGAGACATTTGGTACCTGTGGCTGAATCATTTCTTGAATAATCTGAAGAAATGAATGGACAAGATTTTGGCCTTTTCAACTGTATAGAAAATGCATTCCAAGAAGGCAAGTCTCTGCAACTGTTCACCTTGTTTAAAGAAGAGACTCTATCACATCAGCCCATAACTTCAAATAAGAAGGTTATTTCAACTCTCCTGCTACACTAGCTGCATTTCAAATGACAGATTACTACCCTGACACATCTACTTTCGGTGGGGGCTGCACAAATGAATTTATTACAGATAAAAGATTAGAAAATATTGACTGAAACTTATACTAAGCAATGGTAATATTTCACATTGATGTTAAAATCCATTATTTATTATTTCAATAGAAGCACTTAGAGGCATATAGTCATAGAGATGTACAGCACAGAAACAGACCTTTGGTCCAACTTGTCTATGCTGATCAGATATCCTAACTTAACCTCATCCCATTTGCCAGCAGTTGGCCCATATCCCTCTTAAACCCTTCCTATTCATATACCTATCCGGTGCCTTTTAAATGCTGTAATTGTACCAGCCTCCACACATCCTTTGGCTAATCATTCCATACACACACTACCCTCTGCATGAAAACGTTGCCCCTTAGGTCTCTTTTATATTTTTCCCCTCTCACCCTAAACTATGTCCTCTAGTTCTGGACTCCCCCACCCCAGGGAAAAGACCTTGTCTATTTACCCTATCCATGCCCCTCATGATTTTATAAACCTCTATAAGGTCACCCCTCAGCCTCTGACACTCCACGGAAAACAGTCCCAACCTATTCAACATCTCCCCTATAGCTCAAATCCTCCAACCCTGGCAACATCCTTGTAAATCTTTTCTGAACCCTTTCAAGTTTCACAACATCCTTCCGATAGGAAGGAGACCAGAGTTGCACACAAATTCCAAAAGTGGCCTAACCAATGTCCTGTACAACATGACCTCCCAACTCCTATATTCCCCTTACCATTTATTTTAAAAGAACTAAAAACAAAGTTTTTTGGAATTTTTTGAGGATGTAACTCTGAAGATGAACAAGGGAGATCCAGTGGATGGAGTATACCTGGACTTTCAGAAAGCCTTTGATAAAGTCCCACATAGGAGGTTAGTGAGCAAAATTAGGGCACATGATATTAGGGGCAAAATACTGACATGGATTGAAAATTGGTTGGCTGACAGGAAACAAAGAGTAGTGATAAAATGCTCCTTTTCAGAATGGCAGGCAGTGACCAGTGGTGTGCCACGGCGATCAGTGCTGGGACCGCAGCTTTTTACAATGTACATTGATGATATAGATAAAGGTATTAAAAGTAATATTAGCAAATTTGCTGATGATACAAAGCTGGGTGACAGGATTAAATGGGTGGAGGATGTTAGGAGAATACAAGGTGACCTGGACAGGCTAGGTCAGTGGATAGATGCAGTTTAATGTGGATAAATGTGTGGTTATCCACTTTGGTGGCAAGAACAGGAAGGAAGATTACTACCTAAATGGAATCAAATTAGGTAAAGAGGTAGTACAACGAGATCTAGGTGTTCTTGTACATCAGTCAATGAAAGCAAGCATGCAGGTACAGCAGGCAGTGAAGAAAGTTAATAGCATGCTGGCCTTCATAACAAGAGGGATTGAGTATAGAAGCAAAGAGGTTCCTCTGCAGCTGTACAGGACCCTGGTGAGACCACACCTGGAGTATTATGTGCAGTTCTGGTCTCCAAATTTGAGGAAAGACATTCTGGCTATTGAGGGAGTGCAGCGTAGGTACACGAGGCCAATTCCTGGAATGGCGGGACTACCTTATGCTGAAAGACTGGAGCGACTGGGCTTGTATACCCTTGAGTTTAGAAGACTGAGAGGGGATCTGATTGTTACATATAAGATTATTAAAGGATTGAACACTCTGGAGGCAGGAAACATGTTTCCGCCGATGGGTGAGTGCCGAACCAGAGGACACAGCTTAAAAATACGGCGTAGACCATTTCGGACAGAGGTGAGGAGAAATTTCTTCACCCAGAGAGTGGTGGGTGTATGGAATGCGCTGCTTCAGAAGGCTGTGGAGGCCAAGTCTCTGCATACGTTCAAGAAAGAGTTGAATAGAGGTCTTAAGGATAGTGGAATCAAGGGTTATGGGGATAAAGCAGGATACTGATTGAGGATGATCAGCCATGATCATAATGAATGGTGGTGCTGGCTCAAAGGGCAGAATGGCCTACTCCTGTACCTATTGTCTCTTGTCTATTGTCTATAAAACCAAGAGTTTAGACAAAATTTCACTTGTTTGGGCGGCATGGGTGGCTCAGTGGTTAGCACTGCTGTTTCACAGTGCCAGGGACCCAGGTTTGATTCTCAGGTCACCTGTGTGGTGATGCACACTCTCCCCGTGTCTGCGTGGGTTTCCTCCCACAATTTAAAGATGTGCAGGTTAGGTGAATCGGCCATGCTAAATTGCCCATAGTGTTCAGGGATGTGTAGGTTAGGCGTATTAGTTGGGGGTAAATGAGAAATGGTTCTGGGTGGGATACTCTTTGATGGGTCAGTGTGGACTTGTTGGGCCGAAGCGCCTGTTTCCACACTGTAGGGATTTTATCAATGAATATTAGTTGGTCTCACATGACATTGAATTCAGATGGTTAAAGATAAGGAACTGTTATCATTTGAAGTGAGGTGACAGCAGAGGCAATATGTATATTGCTTTATGTTGTTGCAAACTTGCCAAGTTGTAATTACATTCTCCTGCCATTGATGGTACTGCAGCGCCTCTTTGAGAGGAATTGTGTCATTACAAAGTGACACATTTCAGGCAATTTTCATCATAAATGTGAATTAGAACAGTATAATGGAAAAGGTTGACAGCAACTGCACAGATACGTAATTTTTAATATAGTCTCCATTATAAATGCAAGACTTTCTTTTAGATCTTAAAATTGCTGTTATTACACCATAAAACCTTCCAAACCCACAACTTCCTCCACCTAGAAGGAAAAGGGCAGCAAAAACATGGAAACACCACTACCTGCAAGTTCCCCTTCAAGCTACTCACCATCCCAACTTGGAAACATATTGCATTTCTTTTCCTGTTGCTGGATAAAATCCTAGAACTCCCTGGCAAACAATGCTGTGGGTCTACCTACACAACATGGGCAGCAGCAGGTCAAGAAGGCAGCTCACACCGACTTTCTCAAGGTCAATTAGGACTGGACAATAACATACTGGCCCAACCCAGGAGCACACACATCAGTGAATGAAATATAAAGTAAAAAAAATCAGGCTTATATAACTTTATTAAAAGAGAGTCAGTTACCTGATGATGGTGAAATGTGCCGAGCATCATTGATACATGTGTCAATGCCCGCAATAACAGGAAAGCAACAGGAGTCATCTGTCGATCAGGTACAACAACTTGACTTCTCTTTGAGGCGTTTCCCAAGACATGACCAGTTTTAGTTTGATCTATGTGACTAAAAAAGAACCACAGATCAATTGAGCCTTGAGATTCCTGAAGGTCTGTTCTGTTACAGGAAGTGACCAAAACTGAATTCACCGACTTCCTATACTGACCGACGTTTATTTGCTATGTGTGGTCAGTTCAGACTCAAAACCATTTGAGTCTGCTGGCCTGGTATTATTGCTTTTAACAGTCAGTATTATCATCCAGTTGTGTTTCATTGTGCCACAGAAATGATCAAATTATCCTTTCCTTCAAAAGCATATCGCAAAATAAGGTCAGTGTTGTTCACTGTTGCTGAGTCAAAATCCTGGAACTCCCTGCCTAACGGCATTGTGGGTTTACTTCCAGCACACTGTCTGCATTGGTTCAATAAGGCAGCTGATCACCATCTTCTCAAAGGCAGCCAGGGATGGGCAATAAATGCTGGGCTGCATCCATGAATCCCACAGCACATAAATGAATAAAAAGGTATTGGCATGTTCAGTGAGGTGGTCACACTGCAGGTAAAGATTGCACAGGTAGAAAGAGAATGGGTGACCACTAGAGTGAAAGCATTAGGTCATTCAAGAGGATCACTTGGCTTATCTCTCTCTCTCTCTCTCTAACAGATTTTCTGTTTAGGACATTGCTGACTGAGATGGTTTCTGGGGGAATGATATGAGAGCCAAGTCAGTGGCACTAGGAATGGTTCAGATGTGCAGTGGTAGTTGAGAAGTAGGGGTGAGTGCTGTAGTGACAGGGAATATGCAGCATATTCTGATATTCTGGAGGGGGACAGAGAGCAAACAGGGGTCATGGTCTATGGCAGTATTAATGAGGTCCTGCAAACAGAATACAGAGGAACTTCAATTATCCAGTATTCGATTATCTGAATATCCGATTATCTGGCAAAATCGAAAAGTTCCGATGCTTGGATAAACTGTGTTATCCAGTATTCGATTATCCGGAATTTGATTAACTGAAAGAAATATTCCCTGCCTGTGTCTTTCAGATAATTGAGGTTCCTCTGTTTAGGGAGCTAGAAAATAAATTAAAAAGCAGCACTTGAAGAGGCGGTGATCTCAGGATGCCATAATCTTGAGGCATTGGGACTGATTCTGGCGATCATGGGAGATGTACAAGCTGGACAAATTGCATACTAGCAGGATTCTTATTGGAGCATTTGCTAGTTCCATGGGGGTGCTCGAGTTTAAACTAGAGTGGCAGGGGGATAGGAACCTTTGCTGGGAGACAGGAGTGAAGGACATGGAATAGGCGATTGACTGTGATGAAGTGAAATTTCTTTACTCTGAAGGAGGTGAACCTGTAAAATTCTCTATCACAGAAGGCTGCAGAGTCAAAGTCAATGAATATACTTAAGAAATAAATAGATAGATTTCTAGAAGCCAAAGGGATCAGATGGAATGGGGCAAGAGTGGGGGTCTGGCACTGAGACAGATGATCAGTCATGGACACATTGAATCGTGGAATGGGCTCACTGGGCCAAGTGTCCTACTTATGTTCTGAATTTTTAAAAGAGAAATATACATACTGTTGTGAAAGAGCAAATCCAGAAACAGCAGTGTGATGGTGTCCACCAACCAGATTACCACAATGAGAGCAATGAGCAGTTTGCGTCGGTTTTCCACACTGTCAATAAAAGAATTGTTTAGTTTATCAGCTTGAATCTCTCATTGCCAAGTGCAGGGAAGCTGCCTCACTGATTGACTTGCATACAATAGCACAAAGCCTCAGCTCCAGGACATCCAAGCCAGAATCAATCAAACCAAAGAAATATTCACATGGTCAATCGCCATCTCTGATAGAAGGAAACGTTTGGTAATACAGAGACATAGTCAATGATTAATATTTAGCCATGAATGGCAAAGGAAGGATAAAGGCGCTTGGGAAAGGTGACAGCGTGAGTTGTAAATGTTTAAATGGATGTGACATAACATCATAGTCACAGGCCCAGATTTACGCTGAATTGGGCCAATCTAGAGACATTTAAATGGTGTAGAGAAGACTGGATTACTGGATTCTCACCTCTTTTCCATTTCTGACAATTTGGGTCTGCACAGATAGCCAACCCACATGGAGATGGTACTACTAACATTTCAAAAATATTAAATAATCGACGAGTTGAAGTGAAAGGAAGAGCAAGAAATCAATAGAATAGCTATCACGAAAGAAAAAGTATGAGGAAAATTAATGGGGCTAAATGCATTTTGGCAGGAAGAATGGAAGAGCTGAATATTATTTAAATAAGGAAATACTGCAGAAAACAGAGTTACTGAGGGTCCTTGTACATGAATTACAAACACCTAGCATCTATGAGCAGTGGATACTAAGGAAGCCAAATGGATTGTTGGCTTGTATTTCAAATGGAATGGAGAACAAAAATATACAAGGCAGTAATCAGACCACACCTGAAATATTAGAAACAGTTTTGATCTCCTTCCCTAAGAAGGATATACTTAAGGTAGCTGAGTGAAAGTTCACTAGACTGATCTGGGTTTGGAGGGTTTCCTTATGAGAGGTTGAGTAGTTTGGGCTTGTACTCATTGGAGTTTCAACGAAAAAGACTGATTGAAGCTTATAGGATTTTTAGGGGGTTTGACAGGGTAGATGTGAAATGGTTGCTTCCCATTGTTGGAGAGTCTAGGACCTGACGGTATTATCTCAAAGTAAGGAATCGCCCATTTAAGACAGAGAGAGATGAGGAGGAATTTCTTCTCTCAAAGGATAATGAATCGGTGGCATTCTATACCAGAACGTGCTGTTGAGGCTGGTTTACTACATATATTCAAGGTAGAGATAGACAGATTTTTAATCAGAACGAGAATCGAGGCAATTGGGTAAATTGCAGGAAATTGAAGTTGAGGATTATCAAATCAATCATGATCTCAAAGAACAGCATAGCAGACTCGATGGACCAAGTGGTCTACTACTGCTTCTCCTTCTGATCTTATGCAGCACTCCCACTCTTGCCAGCTTCATTGCAGGGATAGGCATTTCAAACTTTCCTGTAATTCTGAGGATTCATGAACCATGGGGGGGGGGGGGGGGGGGGGCCTGGTACCAAGTTATCAATGAGGAAAATGACCAGTCAACACTCCCATTCACACTTCATGCACTACATTGGCACTGTATGAGTTCAGACATTCATAGTAATCAATTTCACAAGCTTTTATCCACTTCAGACCTCTCAATCTTTTGTATGTAATCACACTGCGCAGCAAACTCCCACAAACAGCGATGTGATATCAAGCCTGTTGCTTTGTTTTGTGGTGTTGATTGAGGAATTAAGGTTGACCAGGATTTCGGCATTTATTCCCTGTTCATCTTCAAAAATAACATCATGGCATCTTTTACTGCTATCTAAACAGGCAACTGGGGCCTCAGGTTAACATCTCAGCACAGTGCACCTGACACTGCCATGGTCCCTTGGTGCTGCACAATGAGCAAGTGCCAGACCAGTGGATCATTCTCTGATAGAATGGTGGTGTTTGGTAAAACATTTACATGTACTTTCAGCTCCACTTTATTTCAGTTTTTCATGACCAAGGAGAAGCTGTAACGCAGGCAGATTGACAGGTGGAATGCTGGCTCAGTGGTGAGCATTGGTGCCTCACACTGCCAGGGACCCAAGTTCGATTCCAGCCTTGGGTGATTGTGTGGAGTTTGCACGTTCTCCCCATGTCTGCGTGGGTTTCCGCCAAGTGCTCTGGCTTCCTCCCTCAATCCAAAGACGTACAGGTTACATGGATTGGTAATAGTCCATGCAGCGTTGCTGGGTCTGGGTGGGATGCCCTCAGATGGTGCAGATTTGATGGGCTGAACAGTCTCTTTCTGTACTGTAAGGATACTATGAGTGAGTTACGTGGGGAAATGCAGGGACAAGCTGACTCTTAGTTAATGGATTAGCATTGCAGCACAGTAAAAGATGAGTGAGTTAATTTGAGTAGCAGGTCAGGACAATTCAAGCAAATGTCAACGAAAATTAGGTTTCCCTAATTGAGACCTCACTTTACAGTCATTTTTGGAGTGTCTTTAACTCTGGTGGGGCATTTGTGGAAAAGAGAAATCAAATTTGAAGAGTTCAGATTTCATCTCTTCCTGTTCACGTATGGTCCCTGCAGGATTAAGTGTGCAGCCCCACCACATCCCTCACAATATTAACTTACTGTCTAATGCATTGGAAATAATATGCTATGTACATAGCCTCATTTAAAAAGGATGCAGAAAAGGAAGGACTGATAATTTAATTCTTTAATATGGGTGCAATGAAAATTCTAAAGACACTCTAAACTATTTTGAAACCTTATTTATACTTACAATAAAATTAATACTTACATTAGCAACTTGAACAGGTTCACCGCAACTGCACTCTGCAATGAAATATAGATAGTGGGAGATGTATTGTTAACAGTGTAGCAAAAAAGGAATTAGAGAAAATTCCATCTTTATCTATAACTGGATTTAGTTACTGTCCTGGTCTTGGCTAAGTATATTAAAAATAACACTTTTGAAGGCAACAGTGTTTTCCACCATATGTATCAAGCGTTACCCTTCCCTGAACAATGAAATTCCTTGTAACACATCTACTAGTCACATTGACAATGTCAGTTGCAGTATGATACTTGCACCTTCATTTGCCAATGTTACTTCTGCCGAACGCTCAAATATATAGAACAAGAGTCAGACTTATCATTTATAAAATGCCTTGGAAACTGTAATAGCATCAGCAAGATGACTATCTTCCTACACAGCTGAGGATTAAATCTGAATATCACGGAAATGCCTTATCTCCTTTGTAATCATTTTCTCCCCATCCGTAATTTTGTAGCAGCCAGAGTATTAATATGGTCTGCCATAAATATTTTAGCTCTACTACAATAAAGTTTAGTGCATTCACACTGCAGTGAAAATGCAATAATCGCATTCTTGCAGCATACAAGGCTACTTGTCACATATAAACACCATGAAAACATAGCCTTCTAGGTTACCATCGAAAGCAAAAGACCCCCGATTGTCAAAATAAGTGCATTTTTGAGGTACATAAACAAATTTTAATGATACAATTGTAAGTATTTTAGATCTACATTTAATCTTTTTTGTTTGTAAATTACAAACAATTAACAGCACAGAGATGAATGACACTTACGGTACCAAGCCACCTTCTCTCGAGTCGATAGCTTAACTTCACTAAAAACATCTTCTGGCATGGTAGGTAAATAGGCGTGCTAAAAGTAGAAGGGAACATGTAAGAATGTTATAATAGGTCCCCTCCTGCTGTCAAGATGTTTCTGACATCAACATCACTGATTTCTCTGATCCAGAGGGAAGTATAAATAAAGAAACAATATTTGGAGCTCTGAAACCCGAGTCTGAGGGAATTCTCTCTGTGACCTAGTATCCAACCATTCTGAATAATATATTTTAGAGCTGGGGCAGCACTCTTGTGACATTAGATCATTTCAATGAGGTTTATGATCTTGGTCAAAGAGAATATTGTTGCTAAATCAGAGAATATTTGCATTATTCTTGAAGTTAGCAATGCAACACATGACCTCAAGTCCTAGTCCATAAATAGAACATAATGGTAAACTTCTCACCATGACCACTATGATCAGTTGGCAGACTGGTACTCAGACAGCATCAATGATTCTCTTTAGTGATGGGAATCTGGGTTGCAGTCAAAGTGGTGGAGGTAGTAGTGGTGGAGGGGGTGATAATTGGGAATGCAGATGTGACAGAGGGGAAATGATCAGGACTAGTCACTTCCAATCATGTAGTGACTTGGTGACATAAATGGATAATTGCATGTTCCAGCCTGTGACCTTACCCGAGTGAAGAAATGTGCTAAGGAAGCATTGGCAATGGAGTCCACACTTACAAATGACGGGGAGCAACAGAGAATGTAGTAAACATTCGGTCATCTTCCATAGCCTAGGAATGCTTTGTGATGGAGCTTTGCCCTTTTACTGTAAACACCAAACATTGCAGATATTGAGCAGTGAAATTCTTCTCAGGAGGCAAGACTGGGCAGGATGGGTCAATAATTTAGAAAAACGATGAGTGATCCTATTTGAAATATTGAAGATTTAGAGAGGGCTTGGAAGGGTAGATGCTCAGAGGCATAGTTCCAAAATAAGGGGTTCCTTAGTTAAGATGGAGAGGAAGAGGAATATTTTCTCTTAGAGACTGTCAGTGTTTTCCAGTGATCATTGGGGGGCTGGCTTATTGAGTACTTAGAATGAATTAGATTGAATCTTGATTGATAAGGGAATTAGGATAGGAAATAAAGGGAGTTAAAGCCTCACCGGATCAGATGTGACTACACCACTGATAGGCACAAGGCGAGTCCCATTTGTTATGTGCTTCTGACTGGGTCAGCATATGTTTTAAGTATCTTGGATGAGACAAGTCTAGTGAGTCATGGTAATCCTATGATATGCATTACAAATCACAGAACATGGGGCAGGCCATTCAGCCTTTATGTCTATGCTGATTTTTGGAATTAGCTAGCAAATAGCCCACTCCCTGGTTCTTTTGCAATAGCCCTGCTAACTTTCCTTTTCAGGGGGTTATGGATGACTTAGAACTTGGGAAGCAAATTTTTCTTATAGAAATTGTGCATCTGTGACTTTCTCACCCTCATTTCTGCAGATCTGAAAGCAATTTTGTAGAGTGGGGATTTCAAGACATTTTCTCCACAGATGAAAACCAAGGCTGCGTGCACAATTATTTCAATCAGGATGCGCCGTTGGTTTGACTGTCTTGCTGTGATCCATCGGGAAGATTTTTGATCTCCAGTGGCATTTTCCACCAATTTAGTGCAGAAGTCCTTCAGGACTGCAGCCTCAAAGAGTTTACTATCTTTAATAAATGTCTGCAACATGGTGATTAACTGAAAGATAGCAGATTTTGCAAAGTCAGTGCATTTGTATCACAGTTTATTTTCTCATTTACAAACAAGGCTGCTAATCTACTCATTGCTAGGTGACACATTTTCAGACATAAATGATAAAATTTAATTTGTGTGTTACATTTGTAAGCAAATATACGGGACAAAAAAATACTAGTGCACTGTTCCAAATTGTCATCGAATACTGGAATAAATGACCAGGTCATTCTATAAACTCTTTATTAAAATCTTTGTTTTCTTTTGGGTTCTGAGAGCTGGTAATTATTGTTAAAAATGTTGACAACATTCATAGATGCAATTCCTGTGCCCTATCTCAGAACTTGAGGAGAAATGCAGATTACACAGAAACTACTTAACTTTGAAAGTTTGCACCAAAACTACTGCTGTCAGCAGAAATTATGAAGAGAAACAAAGTGAATGCACAGTGTTGAACATCGAGCAATGTGCAGGCCCACACCTGGAAAACTGACCGAGGTCCGCGGTGCTACAGGAACAAATGTCTCCCTCATTTTGGTAAATTTACACACCAGCACTCAGCCATTGGACAGCTTCAGTGTCTCGATGTTTGTTTCAGATTGGCATTCCAGAACAATAAATGTGGTAGATCACTGAATTAGTACAGACCTGATTTGGGAGATGCTGGTATTGGACTGGGGTGTACAAAGTTAAAAATCACACAACACCAGGTTGTGATGACCTGATGAAGGAGCAGCACTCTGAAAGCTCGTGCTCCCAATTAAACCTATTGGACTATAACCAGTTGTCGTGTGATTTTTAACTCAGTACAGATCTTAGGCTTGTACTGTCTATGCTACTTAGCCATGTCAAAAGTCCTCACTACAACTTAAATTTGAAATGTTTCTATGGTGCTCTCATACCAATGCACAGAGAATTGCTCTAAGTGCTGAAAACAAACAGTCTCTGTTCTCTTCTCGTCACGATCTTCAACATTTATATTTTCTAATGTCCATCCTCCAAGTTTATCATGGTTAAAACATGCAACAGTCTGAGCCACAATGGGAAGAATCATCTTGAAAACATTTCCAACACTGAGCAGTATAGCTTCACATCTGTAGGCATGCGCCTATTGCAAACAGAATGCCTGTTCTCATTTATAGAAGTCTCTTTATAGAAAAACATCTTTATTGACTACTTGAATTTTGGATGCTTCATTTCACCCTTATAAACATTCCTGTATCACCAGGTGTACCACCCTTCATGTATTCACTTCCATTCTGAATACACGTGAACGAGCATCATCTACAAACAGAACACCGTTTCTGTAGATGCAATTGGTGAGGGCGCCACAGCATTTGGCCCTCATGCTCCAATCTTACCATCTAGAATAATGACTTGGATGTAGTTTGGATAGAAGGTACTATAGCCATATTTACAGATGACACTAAAATGGTTGGGATCATAAGTTGTAATGAAGTTAATGAAAGGCTTAATTGGTACTGCTGAGAGCTGATGTTTAGGTTGGTTCTTACCATGGGTGATTTGGAGATAGAATAAAGTTGTGTGTAAGGACACTCTGGATGTGAAAATAAAAAAAAGTAGGTTGGCTGTTGTTTAAAAATCTTCCATTTCTTCCTTGGGGACACAGAGCAGAAACCCAAATTAGTTACTACTTCTCTTTTCTGTTCCCATCATATATATTTCAATAGTGGTTTGCTGTTACCTTCTTGAGTAACAGTCTGTAGTCAATAACATGCTAGAGCTGAAAAATGTGTTGCTGGAAAAGCGCAACAGGTCAGGCAGCATCCAAGGAGCAAGAGAATCGACGTTTCGGGCATAAGCCCTTCTTCAGGAATCATTCCTGAAGAAGGGCTTATGCCTGAAACGTTGATTCTCCTGCTCCTTGGATGCTGCCTGACCTGCTGCGCTTTTCCAGCAACACATTTTTCAGCTCTGATCTCCAGCATCTGCAGTCCTCACTTTCTCCTAATAACATGCTAGACACAACTTATTCTCAGTTTAAGTTCGTACACATCTGAAATTAGGTCAGTGATTGATTCTTACCTTTGGACTGGGTTGCAGACTGGAATCCTCTACAGCAAACAAAGATGTAAACTCACGGAAGAAGGCCAAGGCCAGATAAACCCGTTGATTCTTTAAAGAGCATTTTGAAGACTTTCAGGAGCAAAGATATGAAACAAAAGTTGAGTGCTACTACAATATACTGGGCTTAAAACTAGCATAAAACTGAGACAGAGTATTGCACTGTTACCAAACAGGATTATTTGCAAATACCTTTAACTGGTTTGTCACAGTATCCATTTGGCATTTCAGGATTGCCTGAGCAACAGTATCACGTATGCTTTTATACTCCTGTCCACAGAAAATAAAGCAATCCATCTGTACATCTGTCCAATTAAGCTGGAAGAAAGAATTCCTTGACATGTCAGCACACAGAACAATAGAAGGACTGTACTGCAATTCTGCATCAAAATTAAAATCTCTACATTTAATCAATAATGGCCAATTATTTCACTCAACAGCATTTATTTCAAGAAAACTTTGAAAAAGGAAAATGCATCACTGGATCACATTATTTCATTTAGAATTGTAGAGCTTTTCAGCACAAAAGACTACATTTTTCAGAGCAGCACAGTGGCACAGTAGTTAGCACTGCTACCTGACAGCAAAGTAGTCTGGCTGTTTGATGCCAATCTCGGGTGACTGTGTTGAATTTACATGTTCTCCCCGTGTCTGCATGGGTTTCCACCAGATGCTGCAGTTTCCTTCACAGTCCCAAAGATGTGCAGGTTAAAGTGGATTGGCCACGCTAAATTGCCCCCTAATGTCCAACGATGTGTAGACTTAGGTGGATTAACCATGGTAAAGGCAGGGTTGAGGGCTGACTCTGCAGAGGGTCACTGCAGGACTCAATGGGTCTAATGGCCTCTTTCCACATTGTAAAGATTCAACAAAATGGACTGCCGAATTTCAAGAAAGCAACTTGGGCAGTTTATCACCACCTTCAAAAGCAACTAGAGATGGGTAATAAATGTTGGTCCAGCCAGCAAAGCCCTCAGCCCATGAATAACTTTGGAACCAGACCATTCAGGCCACTGAACTTCTGCTGACTTTCTGTCCTGTGCCCACATATCTGAATTTTTCATTTTAAAGATTTTCATCCCCTTTTTGAAAAATGCTTCAATTCTACTTTCCCTATCCTATATAGTGGGCCACTTCAGGTCTATTTAAGCCACTGTTTGAAAAAGACTCCAGATCTGTCGCATTGATTATTTTGGACAGTAAACTCAAACTCATTTGTTCAGACACAAATAATATGCTGCTATACAAATTTCACAACTTATCTTCTAGAAAAATCTACAGAGGTCATTTCTATTCATTAGCATTGCAGAATTATGGGGTAAAAACACATAACATTTACATACAATATCTAACATTTTGCATATAAACACAAAGAATTAAATGTATTTAATCAATGAATTTAACCATCATGTGTTGATATTAGCTAATTATTTAAAATTGACTGCATGTATAAAACACTTCACCTGTTTCTCAATAATTTTCTCTGGAAACATCCAGTGGAAGTCTTTGAGTTGTTGTAAAGACTGAACAAATGCCATCCCATAATGATCATAGACTGTCCTCATTAAATAAACTTGGTACCAGTCATTGCCAGAATGCAAACAAATCATTTTTATGTGGTCCATGAAATTTGTCTTTATGGCTTTGTTTCTCACATCTGGAAACATAATTATTTGAAAAGTAAAAATTCAAACTTATCCAATAATTTAAATTGCACAGGCCACTATAGAGGGAATGTATTGTCTGAGTCCAAACAGAGAATTCCTATTCACAAAGAGTACATAATGGAATAGTTAACAAAATATAGAGGAACAATGAAACCCGACTACAGTTGTAAAACATGTGTGATAGTCAGCTCTGGTTAGTTTGTAGCATTGTTCTGCTAAGTCAGTAGCTGCAGGTTCAAGTCCCATTCTAGAGGCTAAAGCAACAATTTTAGGCTGGCACTCCAGTGGACTGAAAAAGTAACATTACCATAGTCCCAGAGTCTCAGGCAAGGGGAGAGATTGAAAAGGAGAGTCTTTCATGGCAACCTCAGCCAGTGCAGGAATTGAACCCATGCTGTTGGTCCTATTGTACGCCACAAACCAACTGTCCAGCGAACTGAGCTAACCAACCCCTACCATCCAGTATGGTCATGAAGGAATGTTGCACTGCCAGAGATAACGTCTTTTTGATAAGATGATTAAACCAAGGCCCTGTTTATTCCTCAACCAACAGCCTTAACAGAAGTATTTGCAGTGGGTAACAGGCTATCACATTTCTCACAGAGACTGACCACACTTCATAGTCACTTAACTGACTGTACACACTTGGGGATATTAAAAAACACTATTAAACTGCATTGTCTTTTCTTTTCTGTCCCACATTTGCCTCAACACCTCTCACTGGGTTTCATAGCAATCATATCCAATTAACCACTTCCAATTAACATTGTGGAGGGAGGAAATGCAGGCAAATAGGACTGGTTAGCTTTGGGATACCTGGTCAGCATGAATGAGTTGGACTGAAGGGCCTGTTTCCGTGCTGTATCATTCTATGACAAAGTGCTGGAAAATGGGATTAGATTAGCTAGGTGGTTGTTTTTGACCACAGCGGATTCAATTAAGGGCCTTTTTCTGAGCTGTAGTCCTGAATGCCTTTATGAGTCTGTAATCTTTCATCTCCATTTCTATGGAGCTCCTTCTCTCACTATCTATGTAACCACTATATTTTAGCAGGAAAACGTTGGATCGATAATATATGTGAATTGAACCGATGGCATGAAGAGGAGTCATTCTTCCACTGCAGCTAAGCTAACTGGCTCCTGCCATTGTTCAAAATAGTGGTAGGTCTACCTCTTGTCAAATCGGGGAGGAACAAATAGATTGGATTGGTCAGATTAAAGTCTTGGATTGGTCAGATTCCAGCTGGGAGTAGGTGCTCAACTGTCTCACCTGGGGTTGGGACAATCTCAAAACACAGAATATATCCTTCCCCACAGAGAGGCTGAAGATATGCAGTCTGACAATGTGCGTCACAGAGATGTACAACACAGAAATAGACCCTTTGGTCCAACTTGTCCATGCCGACCAGATACCCTAAATTAATCTGGTCCCATTTGCCAGCACTTGACCCATATCCCTCTAAACCCTTCCTGTTCATTTACCCATCCAGATGCTTTTTAAATGTTGCAATTGTACCAGCCTCTTCCACTTTCTCTAGCAGCTCATTCCATACATGCACCACCATCTGCGTGAAAATATTGCCCCTTAAGTCCCTTTTAAAGCTTTCCCTTCACCCTAAACCTTTGCCCTCTAGTTCTGGACACTCCCACCCTAGGGAGCAGGCCTTGTCTATTTATCCTATTCATGCCATTCATGATTTTATAAACCTCTATAAGGTCACCGCTCAGCCTCTGACTCTCCAAGGAAAACAGTCCCAGCCTATTCAATTAGATTAGATTACTTACAGTGTGGAAACAGGTCCTTCGGCCCAACAAGTCTACACCGCCCCGCCGAAGCGTAACCCACCCATACCCCTACATCTACCCCTTACCTAACACTATGGGCAATTTAGCATGGCCAATTCACCTGCTTCAGTCAGTCTCACTAATTCAAAGAAGCCCAGCCAGAAACTCTCCAGCAGCTTGGAGAGAGGCTGGAAGCAGGACAGCCTTCATATTCTTCCAGGTGGAGAATGGTTTTTGTGTGATGCAGAGTGGAGGCAAAAGATGGTTGAAGGCTAATGCTTTACCTGTGCTGTTGTGTGACTCATACAGCAGTTGAGCTGTAAGACTGAAGCAGAAACGCAGCCTGGCAATGTTCTGCAAGTATTCTGCAGCATTTTCATTACAGGTAGCAACCATGTGCCTGGCGAACCTGCTGAGAAAGTTGCAGTTCTGTTTGAAGAGTTCCAAATTGCCAAGTCCTCCACATTGTTCAAAGTGTCCGTTTATTGAATCCTGAAAAGAGAGACACATTGAAAGATTCAGAGCCATGTCCCAATCCTTCGGCTACCTTTAGGAATCAGATCAACTTGACCCCCTCGCTTTACCTCAAAACATTTGATGAACAGAAGATAAAGTTCCTGCAGATCCTCCGAGAATATGTTTTCTTCTAAACTTGAGAGGTAGTTCTGCATAAAGACTTTCACTTTATCAAAACTATTGAGAGACACAGAAAGCATTAGTGCTGTGAAATGTAACTGAGCTTCACTTATTAAATGGAGTTTCATATAATTGTTGTTACTTTACAGGAATGAACACAAACATGCTTTTCACTCCATAATCAATTCACCTCGTTCACCTTTCTCCAATTTCTCTCATTTCTTCTACACCTTTAAAAAGTACATGGATGAACGCTTGAAATAACAAAACATTCAAGAATGGTTGGCACAGACCTGATGGGCTGAATGCCCTCTTCTGCGCTGGATGACTGAATGACCCTATTATAATTCTAGATGGGGAGAATAATCTTAGGATGCAATCACACTGCAAATCTAGTGCCAGTACAGTGATTTCCACTTCCCATTGGTACTAAAATAGCTCACTTGACTTTATATCTAAGTCATGTGACAGTGCCTGGCATGTTCAAAAACAATTTTCTTTGCATCCTGTGTTGAGTTAAAGAATCTAGGATATTGTCAGGCACTTATCAAACCCACATGTCCTGCTATTAAATATTTAATCAATCCTGCTGCATTACACTGGTGTCCATAGACTCCCCTCAGTGGAAAGGAGTTGCATTTGTAGCAGTATTGAGAGCAAATGTTGCTTGGGTACTGAAATTCCTTTCAGCCCACTTTTGGACTGTGCCTTGTCTGAGAGGCCTGAGGCTGGTCTGAAAGTAGTTAAAGAAATGCATAACATGCTATTTGTCTTAATGGCAGCAACTACACAGCAAGTCCCTGGAGCTGGGAGGGCAGTAGAGTTGCTTGCTTTATTTTGTTGGTCATGGAATGAGCTGAAGAAATCACTGTGAGCAGAACATCTCTAAAGAGCCTCCCATTGTTTCCTTCGTAGAGAGTGGAAAAAGCTGACAGAATTTTCCATGCTATTTGATGGTGTCTGGCAAGACGTGGGCACTGTGCCTGGAACCTTTCACCTAAAGATGTATTCTGAGACTTACTTAAAAATCAACATCATCTACATAAATCCAGCAATCTATGGCGACCAGGTGCCTGGACAATGAGCAGGTTCCCTTCTGAGGAATGGTTAGACTGGCTAAATCTGCATCCTCTGGAGTTGCAAAGAGTCAGAAATAACTAAATTGAAAGTTCCTGAGGGGACTTGATGAGGAACATGCGGAAAGCATGTTTCTTCTTATGACAGGATCTAGAACAAGGTATTTAGTTTAAAAATAAAGAGGTGCCTATTTTGAAGAGAGAGAAGGAAACATTTCTTTCTCTCAGAGGGGTGCGATTCTTTGAAATTCCCTTCCTCAAAAGGCAAAGGATGTAGAATTTTAAAATATTTTTAAGGCAGAGGTAGACATGTTTTTAATTGCCAAGGGGATGAAAAATGATCTAAGATATGCAGGAATGTACAGTTGAGGTTAAAATCAGATCAGCACAATCTTACTGCATTGAGGAAGAGGCTTGAGGGGCTGAGTGGCTAACTTTGTATATTTATACATCTGTGTGCGTGTGGGGGGAGGTGGTGTCTTGTCTCCTTAGAAATGTCAGCTGGTGGGAAACTCTCAGGTGTTAAGGGAGGTGGGAGGATTGGGGGTGGGGTGAGGGGTGTGTGTGTGTGAAGGCACTGACAAAGATAAATCAAACGCTAGTGCTTCCAGCTTCACATCAGTCCAAGGAAAACATTATCTTGCTTAGCATTCCATTAGCACCCTCCAGTAGGTCTCTCCAGACTGGCTGATCAGACCATATTTAGCAAGTTCAAGGAGAACTGATACTTATTTCAGGCAAGTCCCAGAAATACTCGGTAGCCGCTCCTGGGGAAAATTAGGTCCAAGAGATTGTGTGTGGAAATTGCTCTTCCCCATGATCATTAATAATCTAACTAAAGTTAATAAATAAACTTTTATTGAATGGTATGGTGATACCCCATGATTCAATATTGTCACATTCTGGTTCTCCTTCACTGGTACTGAGGCATTGCTTTCAGAGTAATTGTTAACAATAAGCAGGAGAACAAAAAGGACAAGAAGAAGCCTTCAGAACATAAGAGCATCTATCAGCTTCTATCAAATTGATGGAATTAGATATGTAGCTTAACTTGTGCATTTTTCCCCCTTACCTATAATGCAGCATAAGTTTCAATAAAATGGAACGTATCACAGGATTAATGTCCACGCATTCTGAGAATGGTGTTAAACTCCGAGTCCGGTACTGGTTACCTAATATCACAAATAAAGGTTGTTTTGTTATAGGTTGACAGATTGCTTATATTTAAATGTTCCTGCTGACCTATATGCAAAATTTATATAAAAACCAAAAGAACTGCAGATCAGAAATCAGAAACAACCACAGAAATTGCTGGAAAATCTCAGGAAGTCTGGCAGCATCTGTGGAGAGAAATCAGATTTAATGTTTCGGGTCCAGTGATCCTTCCTCAGAAGTGATGGTAACTACTTCTTATCTCTCTTTGGGCTCTATCGCCACCTATTGTTTATTCCCTGCTCCATCCACCACCACCTCTCCCTCCCCACCCCCACCCTACCTTCTTGCACAAAAAACGTTTTCCTAGCTACCAGATCTGCTGAGCCTTTCTGGCAATTTCTGTTTTTCTTGTATTTGGACCTTTGCTCATGGTCAGCAAACAGAGAATGTACCTATTCCATGGGAATAGTTACTACAGATGGGAATGCCAAATAAAAAATAAATCCATATGAGACGACAGGATGCCGTAATGTATAAGTCACACAGTGGATGTGCAACACAAAGTCCTCCACCTATTGCCTGGAGAGAGCAATTAGAGAGCAATGACTGTGTTGACCCTCTGTGTTTTAAACAGAGGGTCAACACTCCTCAAGCAAGAGGAGAGGTTGGGAAGGAGAGTCCTTCATGATAATCTCAGGCGGGTAAGGGAATTGAACCCACTCAGTTGCCATGACTCTGGGCAAACCAGCCAATTGAGCTAACCAACCCATGGAAGTAGCCACAATCAACAGTACTTGGGAAATGCATACAAGATACAAAAGTCACAATCGTGAAGGCCAAGATTGAAAGCAATCTCAGTCAGTGTTCTGTTTTCTCTCTCTCTGAATCTAGAATTCCAATTCAGCTCAGACCAGTGAAGTCAGACAGTTTCAAAAGGAATCAGTTGGGGCTTTTTCAGGTGGATATGGGCTCAACACAAACTGGTGTTAAAATATGGATCATATTCTGAATTGTATGTGGATTAGAGAGGAATCCCAGGTGGTGCTCTTTCGTTTTACTGTTGTCCAAAAATCTTCCCAGGGTAGAGTCAAGGGAGCATTATTTCCCCATTTCATGTCTCATTTGTGACTGTTCCAACCAGATACCATGTGACTGTTGCTATTTCCGATGCTTGCAGGTGAGAGTAGGTGAACTGCATTCTGGTTACATGCTTGCTCATTGCCCAGAATGGAACATCTCAGGTCTGAGGCTTCTGGTGCAATCAGACACCTGTTATATCATCAGTCTCTGCAATGTCTGAAGACAGACTGAAATCTTCAATGTGAAGATGAATGGAGACTTATTACCTTCTACCTTGATGCGTACCTTCAGGGAGTTTCCTGACTGCTATTAGCAATGACAGCAGCAATGTAATCACTTCATCAGAGGGTGGAGAATCTTCACTGAAGCAAAACCTGGAAACAACCTCCAGGAAAAACAAATTGCACCGCTGTCGGAAGTTATTATATTTTTCCAAAGCCTTTCTGTAAAATTGAAAAAGCATTCAGTTTAAGAATATAACCACTTTATAGTGTTAGACTAACTCAAAATACTAGTTCAGTCCTATTATACCTTTATATTCTATGCATTGATAGTACAGGAACACATAGGTACTGGTTCACAAACAGTTCCAAAATACAGCTAATTATTCCGAATACAAACTGATTATAGAATTCTAATTAGAGTCCAATTGTATATTGTGAAGCTATAGGTTTATTTTCTGATCTTCTGGATATATATAATATATATATATATATATATTTACAGTGGGACTTTATGAACTTTCACTATTTCTACATAATATACAGAAATTGGGAACTCTTTGAGCTCCTTTTTATATCATTAAATTTCAAACTTCTGTTTATATTTACTTCTGTTGAAATGCACTTGAGTGGCTAGGGATACAAGTTCAGGGTAGTCCAGAACCAGCGGGCATAGGTTTAAAGTGAGAGAGGACAGATTTAAAGGGAGCCCGAGGGGCAACGTTTTTGTGCAGAGGGTGGTGCACAAGAGGGTGTGCAGAGGGTATGGAAAAAGCTGCCAGAGGAAGTGGTAGAGGCTGGTGCAATTACAGTATTTAAATGGCATCTGGATGGGTATATGAATAGGAAGGGTTGAGAGTGATAGGGGCCAAGTGCTGGCAAATGGGATTAGATTAATATAGGTTGGCACGGACGAGTTGGACCAAAGAATCTGTTTCTGTGCTGTACACCTCTACGACTCTATGACTCAAAGCCTTACCTTCATATGATCAGGATAGAGAGGACTCATCAGGAAGCAAAGGGTTAGCTAACAATGCAGGAGGAGGAGGTTATCTGGGAGAAGAGGTTAAAGAGGAAAATAGCATTGCATGTAAGGCAAGAGGCGAGTTGAAATGGTGGTTGAAATGACTGGAGATCAGTAATAACTCAGTGTCAATGCTGATAAAGGGAAAGTAGTGAGGATACATCACCAAGCAATTTAATCTGGGGTTTGGATGTAGGGTAGAGAACATGAATTTTACTGGAGAGGTGAACGGGGTGGAATAAGATTACAGGAGAAAAATATGGCAAAAGAGTACAGCGATGGACAAGGTGAGGTCTGCAAATCAGGGTCATCCTGCTACTGGAGAAGCTTGGGCAGGACAGGCAAGAGAAAGTTTAATCAGCTGAGACTGTTACAGATAGAGGTCAGGTCAATGAGGCTATGCTCATATGGCAATAGCACCATCTTATTCCTTGACAAAACACTGCTCCAGGCTAACTTAATACTTATGGCTTATATCTTTAAGTTTAATCAAGAGACATATCTCAATGGATGTGTTGGAGGGAGACTGAAGGTCAGTGTCTGTCTGCTGGCACAGTCCAAGAGTTCAGCAGTGGGAGTGGTGTGTGAATAAAATAGGAAGGAGGTCGAAGAGATTAGCCACAAGTGGTCTTGCTGCATATAGGTGGACAAGGGAAAAATGCAGCAGTTGGGGCTGCTACCTGGGAGTAAAGGAGGCAAGATAAAGCCTTGATGGTACTTTCGCAGACACACAGAGGGCTGCTCATCTCAGATGGAGTCAAGTCTTAGCAGCTGGAGAGTCACAACAGGGAAGAGTCATGAAAGATTGAAGTAGTGATGTTGGTTGGGTGGGGGCAAGCTAAGTCTCAGTTAACAATATTTGCAAACAACTTACTAGGGCAGACATACTCTACATCCCTACATTTTCAACAAAAACCTATATAAGTCCAGTCTGCTGGAATGAGGTTTGGTAGCTCAACATAAATCCATCAAACACCTCTACCCACAGTTCCCAGAGAAGGAAGTAATTTCACCATAGCATGTTTTATAAAAACAATCAGGCAAAAGTCAAAACTGAAACTTGATTCGGAAGAGTGAAACTTACTTTAACTGGATAGAGACCTCGATTTTAAAGGAACCTGGCACGCCTGCCTTACATTTTGGACAAAACGAGCGAATCTTCAGTGACTGATCCAGACATTTGAAACAAAAGACATGTTCACAGGGAAGGCAAGCTGGATCTTTCAGCACCCCAAGGCAGACCGCACATTCTTTGATGCCAAACCTGAGGTAGAGCAATATAGTGCAAAGATGTGAAGAAATTGTAATATAGACTGCTTTCTCTTTTAACTCCTGTTTGCTAATCTGCAGCCTCTTCCAAAAGGAGAGATTGGACTATGTTCTGGAATTAGCAGGAAGTGGCACAGTGCTGCTTTGCATTTGGTATGATTCAAGCAAGTCGTGAAGCTTAGTGCAGAGTTCCTCTCTGTTTGGCCTGCGGCCTGAGAAATGACCGACCCTCGGCTGACTCCAGCCCTCTCAACTTCCAGACGTTACAAAGTTGACTGCATTCCTATTCGGTTAGAAGGTAAGGACAGGTCTTACTGCATTTTCAGCCAAGATGATACAACACACATCTTCAAAATCCTTTTATAGAGTCACACAGCACGGAAACAGACCCTTTGGTCCAATCAGCCCGTGCCAACCAGAATTCCAAACTAAACTAGTCCCAACTGCCTGTGCTTAGATCATATCCCTCAAACATTTCTTATTCAAGTACTTATCTAAAAGTAGTTTAAGCATTGTAGCTGTACACGCATCCACCACTTCCTCTCGAAGTTCATTCCAATCGTAAACCATTCTCTATGTAAAAAAAGTTACCCCTCATGTCTTTTTCAATCTTTCTCCTCTCACCTTAGAAGTATGCCCCTAGGCTTGAAATCCCCCCATTCTAGGGAAAAGACACTTGTCATTCACCTTATTTATACTCCGCATGGTTTTATAAACGTCTTTAAGGTTATCCCTCAAATCTCCTACAATCCAGTGAAAAAAGTCCCAGCCTATCCAGCCTTTTTTTTAAAGTCAAACCCTGCATTCCTGGCCACGTCCTAGTAAATCTCTTCTGAACCCTCTCCAATTTAGTATTATCCTTCCAATAACAGGGCGACCAGAACTGGACACAGTACTCCAGAAGAGGCTAACATCCCGTACAACTTCAACATAACATCCCAACTCCTCTACTCAAAGGTCTGAGCAATGAAGGCAAGCACACTAACCACCTTTTTAACCACCCTGTCTATGTGTGATGTGACCTTCAAAGAATTATGTACCTGAACCCCTAGGTCTCTTTGTTCTACTATACTACCCAGATCCCTACTTTAATTGTGGAAGCCCTGCCCTTGTTTGCTTTATAAAATATAATATCTCACATTTATCCAAATTAAATTCCACGCCACCTTTCAGCCCAATGACTCAATTGATCAAGATCTCTCTGTAATCCTAGATAACCTTCACTGTTCACTGAACCACCAATCTTGGCGTCATCTGCAAACTTACTAACCACGCCTTCTATAGTCTCATCTAAATCATTTATATAAATGATAAACAATAGTGGACCCAGTATTGATCCCTGTGGAACACCACTATGCATGGGCCTCCAGTCCAAATAAATAACGCACTACTATTACTGTCTGTCTCCTGACGTTAAGCCAATTTTGTAAACATTTGGCTTGCTCACAACATGTGATCTAATTTTATTTTTTAGTCTCCCATGAGGAACCTTGTCAAACGTTTTACTAAAGTCCAAGATAACAGTCTACCTCTTTGCTCTCATCAATCTTCTCGTTACTTCCTCAAAAACCTCAATCATTAAATCTTGTAGACTGTCTCTAATTATTCTTTGCCTCTCCAAGTGCATATAAATCCTATCCTTCAAAATCACTTCCAGCAACTTACCTATTACTGAAGTGAGACAGGTCTATAATTCCCAGGTTTCTCTTTATATTCCTTCTTAAACAAAGACACAACATTAGCCACTCTCCAGTCACCTGGCACCTCACCCGTATTTATAGGCGATAAGAATATTTCTGCAAGGGGCCCTGCAATTACTTCCCTAACTTCCCACAAGGTCCTCCAATACACTAGGTCAGGTCGCAGAGATTATCTATCTTTATATTTTCGAAGACCTGCAGCACTTCCTCTCCTGTAATGTGAACTGTTTTCAAAACATCAATATTTATTACCCTGCATTCTCTAGCCTCTATTTCTTTCTCCACAGTGAAAACTGACACAAAATATTAATTTAATATCTCTCCCATCTCCTGAGGTTCAACAGGGAAGATGACCTCTTTGATCCTTAAGGGGCCCTACTCTCTCTCTAGTTGCAATCCTGCTCTTAATGTACTTGTAGAATCTCTTTGGATTATCCTTAAACTTATTTGTTTTAGATTCAGTAATACTAACACCTTCAGGACCATTAGCATCCTCCAATTGAGGCAGCGTTGCTGAATATGTGCTGAAGCATTAATGTACAACATTATGTAAAGGATGACATGCACTAATTGAGGGAACAAAGGCAAACTGGAGAGAGCCACAGATCACAAAATGACACTTATAACAGCCATCAATTAGTTCTAAGATCTGTACAAAATGTGCCAACAAATGGTGTCTTAATGATTGAAATGTACCTGCAGTCCAAGTGACTAGCTTCTTCATTGCACAACTGCAACACTTCAATAACTCCTCCAAGTGTTCTTTTCTTTTTCAAATCAGAGGATATTCTGAGGATCTGTGTAAAACCAGAGAAAAAACTTTTCAATGCAATCAGAAGAGAAAGTGGAATAATTTCAGAGACAAAAAGCACAGGAAACTTCTAAATTGTAACATAAAGGCCCTCTCATCAAAGACTTATTTCACATGATGAGAACTAAGCTTCAAAATTCCTGTTTGTGCTGTTATTAGAAGAATACTTAACATATTTGTATAATTTTCTCCTATCTGCTGTTTTAAGAGAGGTGCTTATATGTTTATTTTAAATGAACTTGTGTCTTTATTATAACAGTGAATAAAGGAAGAAGCAGATGAAAGTCAAAGGAATTCAATAAGGCGTTGTGTTGTCAGTAACTTTTAAATAAAGACAGCTTACAGAAATGTCTTCTGGGAAAAGGGTTTCCTTAAGGCAGTTTTTGTTCACATTTTGACCTCTCAAGGGATTCAGTCAAAACATCAATGTGGTGTGACAATTCTATTTCATCTCAAAAACCAAGATCTGAATCCACAAACCACATTTGTGCTCCCTGTAATTTAGACGGTTAAATGAGTGATTCACCTGAAGTTTTCAAGATTCTAAAGGGAACCAACAGAGATTGATAGATCTTTGTGGATCAAAATTATTATGGAACGTAGGGCAAAGTGGGGTATACAGAAGTAGGTCACAGTTCAGTATGATCCCATTGAATGGCAAAAGAAAATGCCAGGGATTGAATGATCTATGCCTGTTCAGCACAGCCAGAAGTGAAGAAAGCATCTTCTGGTTGGTTGAGAGTGGCTTGTATCAAATGAGTCTTGGTACAAAAATTACCGCAGTCAGACAACAAATAGCATTCTGATCAGGGTAGTTGGAATGGAAAATTGAATAATTTTTACTGTTTTAGTAATGCCTTCTTCTGAATTTGGGGTAAAGGCATATTTTGGAACAGGGACATTTCAATCTAATTCAGCCTCCTTTCTCTTTACTTGACATGGTAGGGGTTAACGTCCTTGAGTTTTTGAGGGAAGTTCCACAGAAATTTCAGTATTGGAGAGATTATATGTGAAATCTCTGCAGAAAAAGTCTTACAACAGGGAGAAAAAAAATCAAAACTGATTTCAGTAAAGGGCAGGTGGTCATAAACAATTGAATTGCAAAAGCAAGAATTTACTGGTAGTAAAAAGGATACTTGTGTCGACCAACTTATTAATAAGGATCTTGATGTGTAAAGTTAAAGAAGAACTGCTTTGCTAAGCTAGAAATAGAGTTTTACTTTAACTTTTACTGTTTTAGTAATGCCTTCTTCTGAATTTGGGGTAAAGGCATATTTTGGAACAGGGACATTTCAATCTAATTCAGCCTCCTTTCTCTTTACTTGACATGGTAGGGGTTAACGTCCTTGAGTTTTTGAGGGAAGTTCCACAGAAATTTCAGTATTGGAGAGATTATATGTGAAATCTCTGCAGAAAAAGTCTTACAATAGGGAGAAAAAAAATCAAAACTGATTTCAGTAAAGGGCAGGTGGTCATAAACAATTGAATTGCAAAAGCAAGAATTTACTGGTAGTAAAAAGGATACTTGTGTCGACCAACTTATTAATAAGGATCTTGATGTGTAAAGTTAAAGAAGAACTGCTTTGCTAAGCTAGAAATAGAGTTTTACTTTAACTTTACACCATTAAAAAATCTCATCTCTGTGGCTATGTGCTGAGTTGCAATATAACTTGCTGCTCAGTGGTAGTGTAGACAGTATGTGCAGACATATGAAATATTTATACCTTTGTGTTGATTGTCAATCTGATAATAGAGAGAGTTTAAAAAATCCAAGAATCTCATGTGTTTAGTATTCTGAACAAGTGATAATAATTTATCAGCCCAAAAGTAAATTAAAATCACTGACATGTACATCGTGACAACTTCACTCCTTGGACAGTTTTGTTCTTTACCTTCTGAAGTCGTGCACAATATTTTACAGCAATGTCTTGCAACTTGGCCTCAGTGTCTGGTATACTGAATACGACATGTTCAATAAACACACCCAATACAAGTGCACATTCCCAGTTTGATCTACCAATCATAAAAGAAATAATATTAAAATTCTTTTTATGATTATAACATTGAAATTATTCATGTTAAAAATAAAAACAAATAACTTTCAAACAGAACTGAAGTATACATGTGCCTTGGTGTTGTGTGGTGGTCGATGAGACGTTGTGTCATAAATTCACACTGCAATCTCCCTCATGGTAGGCTATTAGAAGGGACAAAATATATCCCAACTTATTTGCTCTGGATGTCTGCTAAAGCAAACTAAAACTAATGTCAGTCTCCTGCTTCCTCTTCATAGACTTCTATCAGCCTCTGCTCTCTCCTCCCGTGCTAAAATAATTTATCCCACATTCTGGTAAAACAATGTAAGTTTCAGACCAAAAATGGTCTGAATGCCATAAAATTTCCTGTGTAAACTAGTTTTTTTTTGTTTAGGTTCAGTGTCACTAACGGAAGAACATTGATGAAAAATTCAGTTTCTAATTGCATTGATGGCTCCAGTTACATTAATCATTGAAACCTTGCAGTGCAGAAACAGGTTATTTGGCCCATTGAGTCCACACTGGCCACACGAAGAGCATCCTAACCAAGCCTACTCCCCCAAACATATTCCCTGTAATCCTGCGCTTCCCATGACCAACCCACCTAATCTACACACCCCTGGGCCACTATGGGCAATTTAGCATTGTCAACCCATCTAACCTATACATCTCTGGGACACTATGGGCAATTTACCACGGTCAATCCACCTAACCTACACATCCCTGGGCCACTATGGGCAATTTAGCATTGTCAACCCATCTAACCTATACATCTCTGGGACACTATGGGCAATTTACCAAGGTCAATCCATCTAACCTACACATCCCTGGGCCACTATGGGCAATTTAGCACAGTCAATCCACCTGACCTGCACATCCCTGGACTCTGGGAAGAAACAGGAGCGTCTGGAGGAAATCCACGCAGACACAGACAGACTACGCAAACTCCATACAGACAGTTGCCCAAAGGTGGAATCAAACCCAACTCTCTAACACTGTGAGGTAGCAGTGCTAACCACTGAGCCACCTTGGCACCTTAATGCCTGAAAGATAACATAGCCATAGACCTGGGTTGGGGTAAGGACATGTGCAACTTGGAACAACATATCTATAAACAGTGTCTTCACAAGTTGAACAAAAAGTGAATCTTGCCTGATTTCGCCAATGATTTGCTGACATAGCGGTCCGCCTGCTTTGATGTAGCTTTTATCATAAATTAGTTCAACTGATGGCTGCACCGTTTCCATTACTTCCACTAGTTCCTTACAACTCTTGAGCCCCACAATGTCTACAGCTTGAGCTTTTTCAGCACAAGCAGAAATTGCAAATATGTCAAGCATCTGAAAATTAAGCAGAAATATTGCACTTGTGATGAGGCATTCCCTTCATTAAGTATTCAATTCTAAATAACTGGGAAAGATAAGAACTTCATGTCGATTTTCTTTGTTGTAATTTCATGCTTCATCTCATCCTTTACTTGACTGACAAAGACGGTGAATGTAATAAGCTCGGACTGCTCACTTCTTTTTACCATGGTCCAAGCCTTTAAAAGGCTATGAAATTTTCAATATTTTCATCAAGAAATAGTCAGCTCTTCATGAGTGGACTAGACCAACATTTATAATCTAAAATCTATTCCCTCAGCCTGGGCATGGAATCTAGGCATGGAATTAAAAATGGTCAACCAAAACAGGGCAAGTACAATGGGACTCCATATGTCCTGGACTTCAGTTGTGAAGGTATGTGAGAATCCTGGAAGAACTCAGCAGACAGGGCTCTGGCAAACAAGTCCTCAGCTGCAGAACAGACAAAGGGAGACACACCATCTGGATGATCTCACTGGTGACGTGGCAGACAAAGATTGCAGAAGAACAAGGCTTCCCAGTTAATTCAGTTTCCTTGCCACTGGGTTTAATTCTGTCAAGATGGCGCGCAACACTTGCTCCATGTTAAATGTTGTCACACTCAGGCGATGCTATCCTGAATGTATCCTTCAACCTCTTCAGCAACCAACAAAAAGCAACAGGAGCAGAGCGGTATTGGCCGGAAGTTGAAATATATTGAATTCAACTTTGCTGTTTACAACTCACAATTATTGTTTATTGTACTAAATAGTATTGTTATCTCATTAGATCCAAGCAAATCACTGTTCCTTGAGACTATTTTAATTCAAATAAATCAACTGGATGAAACAGAGAACCAAAAGAGATAGCTAGTTGATTATCATAATCCTGCTGTTTCTCCAGGCTGTCACTGATGAGACCATAAGACCATAAGACCATAAGACCATAAGACATAGGAGTGGAAGTAAGGCCATTCAGCCCATCGAGTCCACTCCGCCATTCAATCATGGCTGATGCGCATTTCAGCTCCACTTGCCAGCGTTCTCCCCGTAGCCCTTAATTCCTCTAGACAACAAGAACCTATCAATCTCGGCCTTGAAGACATTTAGCGTCCCGGCTTCCACTGCACTCCGTGGCAATGAATTCCACAGGCCCACCACTCTCTGGCTGAAGAAATGTCTCCGCATTTCCGTTCTGAAATGACCCCCTCTAATTCTAAGGCTGTGTCCACGGGTCCTAGTCTCCTCGCCTAACAGAAACAATTTTCTAGCATCCACCTTTTCAAAGCCATGTATTATTTTGTACGTCTCTATTAGATCTCCCCTTAATCTTCTAAACTCCAACGAATACAATCCCAGTATCCTCAGCCGTTCCTCATAAGCTAGACCTGTCATTCCAGGGATCATCCGTGTGAATCTCCGCTGGACACGTTCCAGTGCCAGTATGTCCTTCCTGAGGTGTGGGGACCAAAACTGGACACAGTACTCCAAATGGGGCCTAACCAGAGCTTTATAAAGTCTTAGTAGTACATCTCTGCTTTTATATTCCAACCCTCTTGAGATAAGAGACAACATTGCATTCGCTTTCTTAATCACAGACTCAACCTGCATGTTTACCTTTAGAGAATCCTCGACTAGCACTCCCAGATCCCTTTGTGCTTTGGCTTTATTAAGTTTAACACCATTTAGAAAGTAGTCCATTCCTATATTCTTTTTGCCAAAGTGCAAGACCTCGCACTTGCTCACGTTAAATTCCATCAGCCATTTCCTGGACCACTCTCCCAACCTGTCTAGATCCTTCTGTAGCCTCCCCACTTCCTCAGTACTACCTGCCTGTCTACCTAACTTTGTATCATCGGCAAACTTCGCTAGAATGCCCCCGGTTCCCTCATCCAAATCATTAATATATAATGCGAACAGCTGTGGCCCCAGCACCGAACCCTGCGGGACACCGCTCGTCACCGGCTGCCATTCTGAAAAAGAACCTTTTATCCCAACTCTCTGCCTTCTGTTAGATAGCCAATCCTCAATCCATCCCAGCAGCTCACCTCGAACACCATGGGCCCTCACCTTGCTCAGCAGTCTCCCGTGTGGCACCTTATCAAAGGCCTTTTGAAAGTCCAGATAGACCACATCCACTGGGTTCCCCTGGTCTAACCTACTTGTTACCTCTTCAAAAAATTCCAACAGGTTTGTCAGGCATGACCTCCCTTTACTAAATCCATGTTGACTTGTTCTAATCAGACTCTGCTCTTCCAAGAATTTAAAAAACCTCATCCTTAATGATGGATTCTAGAATTTTACCAACAACCGAGGTTAAGCTGATTGGCCTATAATTTTCCATCTTTTGCCTTGATCCTTTCTTGAACAAGGGGGTTACTACAGCCATCTTCCAATCGTCCGGGACCTTTCCTGACTCCAGTGACTCTTGAAAGATCTCAACCAATGCCTCTGCTATTTCCTCAGCAACCTCTCTCAGAACTCTAGGGTGTATCCCATCGGGGCCAGGAGATTTATCAATTTTAAGACTTTTTAACTTTTCTAGCACTATCTCTTTCGTAATGGCAACCATACTCATCTCAGCCCCGTGACACCCTTTAATTTTTGGGATATTACTCCTGTCTTCCACTGTGAAAACTGACGCAAAGTACTTGTTAAGTTCTCCTGCTATTTCCTTATCTCCCATCACTAGGCTCCCTGCATCAGTTTGAAGTGGCCCAATGTCTACTTTTGCCTGTCGTTTGTTTCTTATGTACTGAAAGAAACTTTTACTATTATTTCTAATATTACTGGCTAGCCTACCTTCATATTTGATCCTCTCATTTCTTATTACACTCTTTGTTATCCTCTGTTTGCTTTTGTATCCTTCCCAATCTTCTGATTTCCCACTGTTCTTAGCCACTTTATAGGATCTCTCTTTTTCTTTAATACATTTCCTGACTTCCTTTGTCAGCCAAGGTTGTCTAATCCCTCCCCGGTTAATCTTTCTTTTCTTGGGAATGAACCTCTGTACAGTGTCCTCAATTATACCTACAAACTCCTGCCATTTTTGCTCTAGTGTCTTCCCGGTTAGCCTCTGCTTCCAGTCTATTTTAGTCAGTTCCTCTCTCATGCCCTCATAATTACCTCTCTCATCGGCAAGATGAGACACTCTCTCATAACTTCACTTCATTTAACTCACAAATACAACTAACAAAGTTAAGCATTCAATGGAATGAAAGCCAGGGTTACAGGATGGAAACATGTACAAGTTAAATATAGTATTAACAGGAAAAGACAGGGTTGATAAAGATAAACTACTCTCACTGGTTAAGGATTTGAGAGCGAGGGGGTGTAGTCTGAGAATTAGGGCCAGACGGTTCATATTTTGAAGCACTTTTATACACAAAGGGTGGAAGAGATTTGGAACTCTCCATAACATGCTAGAGCAAATGTTAATTTTAAATCTGAAACAGATAATTTTTTGTTAAACAGAAGTATTAAGGGATATGGGCCAAGGGGAATTAGTTAGGCCCCAATCAGCTGTGATCTGATTGTGTGGTGGAACAGATTTGACAGACTGAATGGATGACTCCTGTTCCTGCATAAGGGAAGCCTTTAAGTAAATAACACAGATACACATATATATCATAGAATCATAGAGTCATACAGCACAGTAACATATCCTTCAGTCCAACCAGTCCACGCCGACCATGTTCCCAAACTAAACTAGTCCTACCTGCTTGTGATTGGCCCATATCCTTCCAAACTTTTCATATTCATGAACTTATCCAAACGTCTTTTGACTGTACCATCATCCAACTCTTCCTCTGGCAATTAATTTCAGATACAAGTTACTCTCAAAATGAAAAACTTGCCCCTCATGTCCTTTAAAATGTTTCTCCTCTCACTTTTATAAACATGCCCCCTAGTTTTGAACTTCCCCAGCCTAGGGAAAAGATCCTTGCTATTCACCTTATCCATGCCCCTCATGATTTTACAAACCTCAATAAGGTCACCTCTCAACTTCCTATGCACCAGTGAAAAAAGTCCCTGACGATCCAGTCTATTTTTATATCTCAAACCCTCCATTCACAGCAACATGCTAGTAAATCTTTTCTGAACCCTCTCCAGTTTAAATATATCCTTCATGAGTGGATTAGACCAACATTTATAATCTAAAATCTATTCCCTCAGCCTGGGCATGGAATCTAGGCATGGAATTAAAAATGGTCAATCAAAACAGGGCAAGTACAATGGGACTCCATATGTCCTGGACTTCAGTATGTGAGGAATCCTGGAAGAACTCAGCAGACAGGGCTCTGGCAAACAAGTCCTCAGCTGCAGAACAGACAAAGGGAGACACACCATCTGGATGATCTCACTGGTGACGTGGCAGACAAAGATTGCAGAAGAACAAGGCTTCCCAGTTAATTCAGTTTCCTTGCCAGAACTGCACACATTATTCCAGAAGAGGCTTCAGCAATGTTTCTCTACAGCCTCAACATGATGTCCCACCTCCTATACTCAAAGGTCTGAGCAATGAATGCAAGTGTACTAACACCTTCTTAACCATCCAGTCTACATGTGATGCAAATTTCAAAGTTTATGTACCTGAACTCCTAGGTCTAGATCTCTCTGTTCTACAACACTAGCCAGGGATCTACCGTTAATTGTATAAGTCCTGTCCTTGTTTGTATTGCCAAAATACTATATTTCACATTTATCCAAATTAAACTCCACCTGCCACTTCTCAGCCCATTGACTCAGTTGATCAAGATCGCTTTGTAATCTTAGATAACCTTCTTCGCCGTCCACAATGCCACCAATCTTGATGTCACCTGCAAACTTACTAACCCTGTCTACTATATTCTCATCCAAATCACTTAAATAAATGACAAATGAAAGTGGACCCAGTTCTGCTCCATGTGGAGCACCGCTGGTCAAAGGCCTTCAGTCTGAAAAGCAAGCCTTCACCATCACCCTCTGTCGCCTACTATAAGGCTAACCTTGTATCCAATTGGCAAGCTCACCCTGAATCCCACGTGATCCAACTTTACTCATTAATCTACCATGCAGAACCTTGTCAAAGGCGTTACTAAATCCAAGTTAAGTCCAAGTAAACATATACCACTACGCCCTCATCAATCTTTTTGGTTAATTATCATATAGTCAAAGTACAGTTAACACTGAATGGCTGAAGGACAAAATAAAATGTGTCTGTCTAATCAGAAAAAGGGTTGAATAAATGTGGCAACATATATAATATTAACTTCAAAACAAGACTTAAAAGAATCTTGTGTTTTACTATCAATGCTTCATAAGCTTTAATTAGTTTGCAATTTTTTTATAAGACTCACCATTTGCTGAGGTTTTGAACTCACTGTTCCTTGTAGATAACAATAAATGTTTTTCAGGATTATTGGATAGAGTGAAATTGTCTTGGACAAATTATGCAGACGGTTTTTGAAAACATTGTAGGCAATGTGTATCCAGGGAGGTGATTGCTCTTGAAGGGTCAGATCACAATCATTGTGAAGTTCATTCATGCAGGAAACAAATGCAATCTTCAAAACCTTTAATAAAAATACAGTGTAGAAAATAACATTTATTGAAGTTGCATTGTATTGCTTTCAATCAAAAATAATTTTAAAATGTCAGCTGCCTGAAGCTTGCTCCCATTTTTCAGGTACTGTATTGTCCTAACTTTGCCAGAACTGTATTGAAAACTTGCTGCACTTCTGGCCATGTTATGATGATGCAGCTGACGGTGATCTGGGGAAATTCAAGGTCACCACAGAGAAATATTTAGAATTCCTTCTCCACTACAGGAGAAAGTGCAATTTTGGATTAGAACAAGCTCAGTGGAGGTCCACAAAGTGCATCAGAAACAGAAATTGCTGGAGAAACTCAGCAGGTCTGATGGCATTCGTAGAGAGGGAAAGCAGAGTTGACATTCTGAGTCCAGTGACCCTTTTTCACTACTGCTAGACCTGCTATAATTCCCTGGCAATTTCTGTTTTTTGTTTCAGATTTGCAGAGTCTACAGCTCTTTGTTTTATTTCCATGATGTGGATAATGGGTCTTTATAGCAGCCAATTAGACAAGCTGGCCAGGAGTGTAGTGTTTTATAGCACCAACTGCACAGCTTTGGGGGGGGGGGGGGGGAAGATGAGTGATGTAGTTGCAATGTCAGCAGGCCTGTAATCCAGAGCCTCCAGGCTAATGTCCTGGAGATGTGGGTTTGAATCCCAAAAGTTAGCAGATGGTGAAATTTGAATTCAGTAAAAGCTGGAAGAAAAAGCTAGCCTAATGGGGTCCATGTCAACTGTCCTAAAAACTTATGTCATTCATTAATGTCTTTCAGTGCAAGAAATCTGACATCCTTGCTGGGTCAGACCTAAATGTGACTCCAAAGTCACAGCATGTGGTTGTCCCTTAACTGCCCTCTGGGTAACTAGGAATGGGTAATAAATGCTGGCCTAATCACATCTCATGAATGAATTTTAAAAGACATGTTAACCCACATCAGTAGCCCCCTGACAGTGATTGCACTACATAGAAAAGGAAACAGTTCATTACCTCTCGCTGAACAAGTGAGGGTGATGTGGGATCAGCATTCTTATCAGAACTGACTGGTCCCACCCTTTAATCATGTTGAATTAAGAAACACTTTTTCAGTAGATAGTAAACACATTTAATACATCTGAAGAGAGCTTGGAATCTCAGTGTTCTGTTCATAATTTTTGCCTGTATCATTTTCACCTGTTTGAGTTACATTTTGTTTCGAGATGCGAGTACTTCACTGATGGTTAAGAGTGGAGTATTTTCATTTCTAGCACACCCTTGTCATGTTTTAATGTTCTATAATGCTCACAATCCTGACACTCATTTTAATTGGAAACCACTTCACTTTACATTTGCAGCAAAATGCCAGATAGAATAGTCCCAGAATTTATCACCTGAGATGAGTGGTTTCACTTTTGAATGTTCCCTTAATGCCAGTGAGTTGAGGTATGTGAGGTGTCATCACTCTGGTACTATATATAATGGGATGAAGTCCTGAGGAGTGTGAGAGGACAGTCTGCAACCTTACTGATACATATTGTGGAGGGATTTATAACTAATTTACAATCTTTCCAGCTGCTGTGGGATATCAAAGACATACACAGGTAAAGCAATTGGAAGTTCAAGTAAAACATTGTCACCGAATCCCTACAGTGTGAAAGCAGGCCATTCAGCCCATTGAGTTCACACCAACCCTCCAAAAAGCATCCTACTCAGACCCAATCTCTACCCTATCCCCATGGATAAGTCACCGGGCCTGCACATAGTGGGCAACTTAGCAGGACCAATCCACCTATTCTTGGACTGTGGGAGGAAACCAAAGCATCCATAGGAAACCCAGGCAGACATGGGGAGAATGTGCAAACTTCACTCAGACAGTCGCCTGATGCTGGAATCGAGCTGGCACTATGGCTTTGCCACTGTGTTGCCCACTGTCTGCCCAGTTAAAATGGATTAATGGGGAAAGATAAAAGAAGCATTTTTGTTTTCATAAGCATTATCAGATTTACCTCAACTTCAGCAGACGATGAGACATTCATAGTCATCAAAATGAAATCAGTCAGGTATCGCTGACCAAGGTCACTCTTTGCATCTTCACTTGGACATCCAAGATACTGTCCGAGTTTACTTTCACTGAAACTGTCAACAAACTTCAGCATTTTTGCTCTGTCTCTGTCGGCTGTCCCTGAATGTGAGGAATATTTTCTAATGTTACCTTGAAGTCATATACAGAACCAAATAAAATCTAAAACACACATTGAGCAGTGTATTTGAGCGGTTAATATATGGAGTTCTCAACCTTAGGACTTTGCCACCTGAAGACACAGCCACTAATGCATATGTGATTGAAATTATAGATGAACGAGAAGTTAGAATTAGGAAAATGCAGAGAATCTAGAGGAGGTATTCAGATAAAAGGAATTATGAGATAGGAATAGGTTAAAAAAGCATATGGATGGAAGGCAGGCTGCGGGGGTATTAAAAAGTTAGGGCTAGAGGTAACAAAGCTGAAAATGTGTTGCTGGAAAAGCGCAGCAGGTCAGGCAGTATCCAAAGAGTAGGAGAATCGACATTTCGGGCATGAGCCCTTCTTCAGGAAAGGGATCATGCACGAAACATCGATTCTCCTGCTCTTTGGATACTGCCTGACCTGCTGCGCTTTTCCAGCAACACATTTTCAGCTCTGATCTCCAGCATCTGCAGTCCTCACTTTCTCCTAGAGGTAATAAAAACACCCAAGACGTTTGGTAAGACATAATTTTGGCATATCAATCAAACATATAAATTCTAAGAGGAAATGTTTGTAATCGGCATTTAAAGAAAATCAGCAGTTGTAAAACACTTTTGACAACCAAAAATTGGTGCAAGATATATATTTACATAATCAGTACAGATGAAAATTCTGAATTGTATTTTTTGGCTATACTGAGATTGCAGACAGACTTTGGGATGTTCCTGCTCACAAGCTGAAACTCCCTCACACAGTGAAAACATCCTTTGGTCACAGGTGTCTGAATGAATTTTGAGGACATAATTCTTTACATATTCCAAGAATGCGAGATTAAAAAGAACACTTTTTTACGCATGTATTTAAATTTTTTTTGTAATTAATGTAAAAATGAAAAATGCGACTACCTTGAGAATTATTTTAAATATATATGGAAGGAATTTAAATAACCAGATGTTTCTCAACAACATCCCACTAAGATCCTAATGATCATAGGGAATCTGTTCTCATAGCTTTGACTTCCAAAGACTCAAAGCCCTTTGAGAGAAGAAATTTCTCCTCATCTCAGACTTAAATTGGTGCCTCCTTATTCTGAGACTATGCCCTCTGGCCCTAGACTCTCCCAAGTAGGGAACGTCAGCATTTACCCTGTCAAGCCCCTGAAGAATCTTAAATGCTTCAATGAGATCAGCACTCATCCTTCTCAACTCTAGTGAGAAGAGTCATTGTTCAGAAAAAAAAATCTCTCCATCCTAGTGAACCTGCTCTGAACTGTCTCAAATGAAATGATATTTTTCCTTCAAGAAGAGGATCAAAATAGCTCACTGTACTCCAGAGGTGGTCTCACCTTGTGCTGTTGCAGTAAGACTTGTATCCAAAACCATTAAAACAGGGTTAAGATTGCGGCTTACTTGCTGCACCTTGTGTGCTAGCATTCTGTCTTTCATTGACAAGTAATATCCCATTGAATGGCGAAGCAGGCTCAAGGGACTGAACAGTCTACTCCTGCTCCTATTTCTTATGGTCTTATTTAATGTTGGAAGGTCTTGTAGGTTTTTTTTTCCCTAGAAATGCCAATTATAAGGAATGAGACAAAATAAATCTTTCTGTAAAATTAGAATGGACCCAGGTTGGACTTCATTTAAACTAATGCACCTAGCATATAGTAAGGGGTGACTAACAGTCCATGCTGAAACTGATAACGGACAGACATATACACAAGACAACAGCGAAAAACAGTACATGTATTCTGATAGATGTAGGATGCCTGTACATGGGTCTCAATAACTCAATAAATTACGGAAGCAAATACCAGCACCATACTCCTCTATCAGCAGCATCTTTACATTAGGTTTTCCACAACTTCAAAAAGACTGTTGGTCTTTTGTTATCAATCAAACATATAACAACAGTCGAGTTTGATCACCTGGCATGTTAAGGCATGTGCTTTTCTTTAATCATTGTTAAAAATTAGAATTTAATTAACTGAGTTTAAAACAAGCAATACCTTCCAAATAGTGAAATTCAACCCAGAAGTGGTCAATGTATTCTTTGATCAACCAGCTGAAAGGGGCAGCACAGGAAATTCCTTCACAAACTTTATTCACTTTGTGACTGACTGTTATTTCCTCTGTCTTTGGCCTAACGGAAAAGCAATGCCATGTACATTAGGACACTGTAATTATACTGAACACACACACAGACACTCACTCACTCATGCGCGCGCACACATACACACACTCACATGCGGACACAAACACTCACACTCACTCACTCGTGCGCGCGCACACACACACACAGAAACATAAGAAAAATCAACATTTGATGGAAAGCCACAATAATGTTGTGTGAGTTGATTGTTCCACTGATCATTGCCTTTTTTCATGCAGTGTAAGTTGTTCCCTTTCAAAAGCTGGTTTTCTTGTGTTGCAGAATCTTGTGAATGCAAGACAGAAAACTTCCACTTAATTGGTCAGAAAGAAAAAACATATTTTCCAATTATAATTTTGCTTTGCACAACAAATGAATTGAATTTACTCAAATAAAAGCTATTTCACCTGATGGTACAAATTAGCCGCACTAAAAGATACACCACCACCTATGGAAGGCATTCTTACCCTGAGCTTCGCTGTTGGTGAGATACTCTCAGTATCTGAGTATCTTTAAAAATGTTGAGCCAGAGCTGTTTAATTTCTTTGTTCACTTTACGATCCACCAAAAGATCCAAGTTATAGTCTCTGTCTAGGATGGAAATCATCAGGGCCAGATTTGGGGTAACCATCTTCTGAATGCATTTCCAGAGTGTGTGTCTACATTATCGATGCAAAAGGAAATGAATGCATATGTTGTATATAAAAACGGTGGTGCTTATATTTTCAAATATACAGTTCGCTTTTACCTAAGCTATTGGGCCTGGAGTTCCCATATTGTGCCAATGCAGCTTAAATCTTTGTCAGCGTGGCAGTGACTCGTTCAGAAAGGAGGGGTAAGATTTGCATAGAATTCCAATCCCCATCATGAGTCTTTTATATGTGTGAAGTGCTGAAATAAATCATGCAAGGAGCTACAGCAACCATTCAGTGGGACAGAATGTCCATCAGCAAACTTTCTCTACAAATGCTTAATGCTCACATATCACACTCTTATATGTATCAGTTGTACCCAGGAATTTACCGAGTTTTGCAATAACCACCCAATGTCTGTTCCAAGTAACATATGGGCAGAACTATCTCATTTTCAGTTGAAGTGTTTTATCAGGTGAGATTTGTGGTGCTCAGTCAGCCACTGGTTGGAGAGGCTTCTCTCACACAACTGTCTGCTCTTCATTTCATCAAGTCCACAACCCTGTTGGTGGTCTTTCTCAGGGCCTGAGACATGGAAATCGTCACCACTATTAACTCCTCCGGCACCTTTTGGAGAGCCCAGGTACACCTGCTGTACACCTGAGAGGGAAAGGTAAACACCGAGAGTATGGCGCTGGAAAAGCACAGCGGGTCAGGCAGCATCCGAGGAGCAGGTGAGTCAGGATGCTGTCTGACCTGCTGTGTGTTTCCAGCGCCACATTCTCAACTCTGATCACCAGCATCTGCAGTCCTCGCTTTCTCCTAGAAAGAGGTAAACCCCAGCCTTACTCCATCATGACCAATCCCTGGAGGTTGGTTAAAAAGGCCAAACATGGCTCAGGCCTTTGGTCGACACAGGTCTCACACAAAATGATGGCTCTGCAGCACTGCACTCTCCTACCCATCCAGCAATTTGAATTTCAGCATAGTCCCGCTACTCATCCCCCTCACCCACCAGCATCTGTGCTGGGTAGAGGCCATCACATCCCTAGTCTATTCGAATGACTCTCTTGTTCAGCGGTGGTAACCATCAAGACTCAGTGGCTCTAGACAGGAACATTTGAGTTTGTAAATGTAAATAAAGATTGAGCACAAACATTTGGATAACATTAGGTTATCTTCAGTAATGTGACTTGTAGGTGTTCACTGCCTCAGCAATGAAAAGCCACGATTGAGGGAATTACAAGGAGAAAGGAATACTAATCCATACTAACAGGAATATAGTCAGTCTACTTGGAAGGCAATCCCCCATCAATTAACCAGTCTATCCTTCAGCTCACTGCGCTGAAGACTAAAAAAGTGGGAATAAAAACCAAAAGAACTGTGGATACTGGAAACTGGAAACAAAAACAGAAACTGCTGGAAAGGCTCAGCAGGTCTGGCAGCATCTGTGGAGAGAAATCAGACTTAATGTTGCGGGTCCAGCTCTGAGGAAAGGTCACTCGACCGGAAACGTTAAGTCTGATTCCTCTCCACAGGTGCTGCCAGACCTGCTGAGCTTTTCCAGAAATTTCTGTTGTTGTTACTAAAGGGTGACACTGCCATTCTCTTTAAAGGCATCTCAAAGATACCATCTTCCAGTAAATGTTCTGTTTCACATGAACAAGGGGCAGTTAACAAAAACAAAATGCACCGATTATTTTCTTAGCAATAAGAGTTGGCACAGACCCTGAGTGAATGTGAAGATGAATCACAGGTCAGGCTGCTGCATTCTAGTCCAGGGGTACAGGTTCTGAATGTAATCCACTATCACCTACAGCAGAAGGTCCACTAATATTGTGAACCCCACACAGCTCAGCAAGCTACCTGAATGTGCCACCCTCCTGCAGAGCGCTGATTTTCTTAGCCTCATTGCACATCCATTCCTTTGGATTGAGTGATATCTCCTCCTGTTCTTGCAGCTGTAGAGTCAGTCTCTCTGCTACCGTCCTCAAAAATTGTGCTGTTTAAAACACAAACACAGACCATTACCACACGGCTTTAATATCAAAGTATTGCTGTGGACAAAATCAGCCTTGGTGAAAAAGCATTTTAAAATTGTGCGATGCAGTAAATATTAACTCTGCCACAGCCAAACTCACATCAATCCAAATGTGTTTGTCAACGATAATGAAAAAGGAGCAGCATATGATCCGATCAGTAACAAATGACACATAAAATAGTGTTGCATCAGCAGAAGGCGTTTGCTCCATGGTGGAAAAGTAAATTTTAAGGCCCAATCTGTGAAGCACCTTGCAACGTTTCATTATGCTAAATGTGCTATAGAAAGACAAACTGTGCTGCAAGAGATGCCTGTAGGTGACACCACGCTCTGCTAGGTCCTTCCTTGGTTATGTTTTCTGCCACCAACCCTTCTTGTAAAACTAGTCCACGGGGTTTACTTGTATCAAATGGTTAGGATCAAACACAAAAATGGCTTCAGCAGAAGAGTTACTTGACTAACAAGAAATTGTTACATTATAGAAAGCTAAAAGATTACATTGGCTTAAGACTGAATAACTACATTGATACTGGGTATACAGTTATCACCCCTCAGATAGTATGTGAGTCTATGTGCTGCATGGTTATAGACTGTAGAACTGACTAACAACTAAAAACAAACTGAACCACTGGCCAGCTTCTCCCAGAGCCAGATATTTACATCCAAAGCTTTCAAGTTAACCCGCTAGACCAACTGTGTGATGCAGCAAATTACACATTCCTCTCTATGGGAACGTTCAGATTAGTCACTGAGCAGAGGGGGAATGTAATAATCCTTCTTCAAGGCTGGAGTGAAAAATAGCTCACAGAGCAACACATCAACCTGACATGAAATGGACACCAACCCTTTAAGTTAGTGATAATGCTGAGTCCTTTAGCAATGACAATTCTTTACAAATACTCACTGACATAACCGACAAGATTGTGACATACCATTCTTCCATTATATTATTCAGCAGCAGTTGCACAGTATTAAATAAAGATGCATTACAATGATCACCAGTTATGCTTGTGCAGTGTAAACTGAGTGTCAGAGCTGGACTTTCCACGACAGGGAGATTCCATGAAGTTAACTGGACTGAACGTCCCATTTACATGATACACGTTCCATGTCAGTGTGAGACTGAAACTATCTGGCACCGGTATTAAAGTTACAGCGGCAATTTGAACTAACAAAATGCAAGCTTTTTCAATAACACATAGTGTCCAGGCTCACCCTCACACTCCCCCTCTTCTCTCAGGAGATCCAGGAGGACCTGAACACGGTCAGTATTTCGACTGGATCCATTGTCCCCATCACGTATTTTACTCACTGCACTCTGTGTGCAGCTTTGTAACAGGAATGTTGTGTTGAGAATGCTTGGTTTTGCCTGTTGACAAACAATTACAAAAGAAAAAGTAAATTCCAGAAGAAACAGAGAAGGAATAGCTTGCATTTCTGTCACACTTTGCAAACCCTCAGCACCTTCAACATGCTTTATTTTCTGAAATGGAGTGGAGGCAAACATGATTGTCGATCTGAGCAGAGCATAAAGTCTCCAACATCCCAGAGGAGCACTCTTTCATTAGAAAGAAAGAGACAGGGAGAGAGGTGACTGGTCACCATGCCTCAGGCAAGGGGGAGGGAGAGAATCCCTCAGGGTAACCTCAGCCGGTGCAGGAATTGAACCCACACTGTTGGCATCACTCTACATCGCAAACTAACTGTCCATCCAACTACAAAGGGAATGGTCAGGTCACACAAACAACGGAATGGTTTAATGATGTGGTTTGAAGTGTAAATATTATCGAGTACTTCAGAGACTTTCCTCCACGGCTGTCAACATGTGACAAAATTAAAAATCACACAACACCAGGTTATAGTCCAAACAGGTTTACTTGGAAGCACTAACTTTCTGAGCACTGCTCCTTCATCAGGTAGCTGTGGAACAGGATCGTAAGACACAGAATTTATAGCAAAAGATTACAGTGTCATGCAATTGAAATGATATATTGGACAAACCTACATTGCTGTTAAGCCATTCATATTTTATAATGGGTTCCAGGTTTTGGTTCACTAACATGTAAATGCCAGAACTTCTTTGAAGTCACATTCTCAACATATCTTACGGATTTATAAAAAAAAAGGGTCCTCTCAGCTCAGACAATGCATTCAGGTTGAGAGGTTAGAGTCTGTCTGTATCTCAATCTTGAGTCAGACTAGTTCTATTTCCAAAGTAGGAATTTTAAAAATATTGCATGGATTGACTGCCCGTAGCTTGTGAGCTTTTTGAACAAAGTCACATATATCTGCAAATATAATTCTGCAAATGAAAATTTACCCCATAGACTTATATGTGCATGTGCATGCATGAGACAGACTTTGGGATACCCAACAATGCAGAATGGCCAAGCAAAGGCTGGTGGCCATGAGGATGGTCTCAACTGGGACACTGGGTTCATGTCTCAGTAAAAGTGACCCCACTACACACACACACACACCCATGCACATACCCTCTCACAGGCTGATACTCCATCACACTCACATATACACTTTACTGAGCTTTCACACATGCAAACACGCACTCTCTGACATGCACAATCACACTCTCTTTCTCTCTCATGCACGCACACACACATATAAGTCTATGGGGAGAATTTTCATTTGCAGAATTATATTTGCAGATATATGTGACTTTGCTCAAAAAGTGCACAATCTTCAGGCAGTCAATCTATGTAATATTTTGTAAATTCCTACTTTGGAAATAGAACCAGTCTGACTCAAAATTGAGATACAGACACTCTAACCTCACACCTTTAATGCATTGTCTGAGCTGAGATTTCACATTTTTTTTAAGTTATCTTGAGAATATGACTTATAAGAAGTTCTGGGATTTACCTATTAATGAACTAAAACCTGCAACCCATTCTAACAGAAGAAAGACTTAACAGCAATCCAGGATTGTTTAATATATAATTTCAGTTGCATGACACTGTAATCTTTTGCGATACATTCTGTGTCTTATGATCCTGTTCCACAACTACTGATGAAGGAGCAGTGCTTCCAAATAAACCTGTTGGACTATAACCTGGTGCTCTGTGTTGTTTAACTTTGTCCACCTCAGTCCAACACCGGCTTCTCCACATAATGGGTGGTAAGACCTGATTGTTTCTATCTCGAGAGGCTTCAATTTAACAGCTCATTTGAAAGGCAGTGCTTCAGACAAAGCAGCATTCTTTCCTTGCTACACACTGAGGTGTCACCCTCGATGAGATGCTCACTCACTAAAGTGGCACTTAAGCCCAGAATATTCTGAACCAGAGGCTGGAAGATCGTGAGGACTGCAGATGCTGGAGATTCAGAGTCGAGAGTGTGGTGCTGAATAAAGCACAGCCAGTCTGACAGCATCCGAGGAGCAGGAGAGTCGATGTATTGGGCATAAGCCCTTCATCAGGAATGAGGAGAGGGAAGGGGAATGAGAGATAAATGGATGGGGGTAGGGGTGGGGCTGGAGGAAAGGTATTACACTGAGTCACATCTGACCCAAAGAGTAAGGGCCACTTGCTTGAGGATTCGCACTCAGCCAAAGTCAGCAACGTAGGGGAAAGTGGATTGTGACAGTGAATTGTTGTCACTGCTCCTTTCATCTGTTTGCAACAAGTATCTTGAAAAACCCAAATTAACAAGATTCCTCAGGAATCAAAACCAGAGGATAGGATTTTAGTGAGTCATGGATATCAACTGATTTGCAGCATTAGAGGGACTGAATTATGCCTGGAATCTTAAGTGGCATTGGTACGCTTGCCTTTATTAGTCAGTGCATTGAGTCTAGGATTTGGGAGGTCATGCTGCAGTTGTACAGGACATTGGTCAGACCACTTTCGGAATCTTGCATCCAATTCTAGTCTCCCTGCTATAGCAAAAATGTTTTTAAACCTGAAAGGTTTCAGAATAGATTTACAAGAATATTGCCAGGTTGGAGGGTTTGAGCTATAGGGAGAGGCTGAATAGGCTGGGACTGTTTTTATTGGAGTGTCAGGGGCTGAGGGGTGACCCTACAGAGATTTATAAAATCATGAGGGGCACAGATAGGGTAAATAGACAAGATATTTTTTCCAGGTAAGGGAGTACAGAACTAGAGGGCATCTGTTCTCACTAAGGTGAGAAGGGAAAGATTAAAAGGGGCAACTTTTTCACGCAGAGGGTGGTGCACGTATGGAATGAGCTGCCAGAGGATGTGGTGAAAGCTGGTACAATTACAGCATTTAAAAAGCATCTGGATGGGTATACAAATAGGAAAGGTTTAGAGGGATATGGGCCAAATGCAGGTAAATGGGACTACAGCAATTTAGGATATCAGGTTGGCATGGATAAGTTAGACCGAAGGGTCTGTTTCAGTGCTGTACAACTCTGTCAGTCAATGGTGTGGGAAAATCCTTCAGTTTGATTTTATGAAAGTGGTGGTAATTATCTCCAAGCACCCTATGTTATCATCCCATAGGATTGCAAGACGTTGAGTGAAACAAATGAGCAAGTGCTTATTACACATTAATTGAGGGTAACTGGTGAGTACTTGTCAGGGTTTATATAGAGAACAAGTGATATAATAAAAGCAAAATACTGCTGGAAATCTGAAATAAAGAACAGAAAGCGCTGGAGAAGTTCATCAGGTCTGGCAGCATCAATGAAGAAAGAAAGAGTTAACATATCGAGCCCGATATGATTCTTTTTCAGAATAGCTGAGTTATACCAGACTCGAAATACTGTATTCACTCTTTTTCTCTCTCCACAGACGCTGCCAGCCCCGCTGAGTTTCTCCAACATGTTCAGCCTTTATTTCAAGTAATCAGTGCTGTTGGATTTGGAGGAGAAAATATTGGAATGAATCATTTTAACAGAGAAGTATTTACCATTATTCAACCTCTGATGTTGAACATTATGGATGGTTTATGATGGTACAATTTCACAAGTAACATCCAACTTCAAACGATGCACCATTACAATGGCTGTAAACAGTTCCTTTTTAAATTCATTTTTGGTTAATAACATTGAAGAAACATTTCTGCGGTACGAAAATTTCATAAGTTAGTTTATACCTTGACTTTTCCATCACCTTCTCGATCTGTGTTCTGCTCATCAAATTCTAAAGGAAAAAGCAGAGATTTGTAGAGTCTAGATGCTGCAGAATTTACAGTGCCCCATGGTCATACGCTCAGAATGAATACAACACATTTTTGGTCTTTGTATTTTAAATGAACACTTCGTAGATGAAAGGTACCAATTATGGTTCTGGTCTGAATTATCTGACAACGGCAACTAATGGATCCATTTGAACTGTCGCACCTCTGTTATCTGCCACCAGAGGTCACTAATACACTTTTTAAAAACTATCTCCACTATCTGTGAGGAAGGGGCACCTGACCCGAAATGTTAACTCTGATTTCTCTCCACTGATGCTGCCAGGCCCACTGAGTTTACCCAGAAATTTCTATTTTTGTCCCTGATTTACAGTATCTGCAGTTCCTTTGGGCTTTTATGCATTATCTGTGGGTTCAGAATTAAACACTGCAGTACTTTTATTACATCAATATAAGTTACTGTGACATCCTTAATGTAGTAAAATGACCCAAAGTAGATGAATACATTAACTCACAGGGAAGAAATTTTAATATCTATTGCTGTGCATAACAGCTCTGCACTGTTCATCAGAATGATCCCAATCTCCCAGTTGCTTGCCATTTCAATAAACCACCAGCTCCAGGGCTAACATTTCCATCTGAGCCTGCAACGGTGTTCCATCCAAACTCAAAGCAAACTGGAGGAATAACCCTCATTTTCAGCTCAGATACTTTATAGCCTCTAGGATTCAGTATTAAATCCCATAACCTCACATGATATCTGTTCTCTATTTCCCTCACATTAACATTCCCCCTCCACACCCCACATCCATTGATCCCATGACTGTTTATCCTCTACTCTTCTCTCAGCGGAGGGGACCCATTTTCTCTTTGTCACACTGTAATTTAGTGATAAAGGGCTTTTGCCGGAAACGTCGGTTTTCCTGCTCCTAGGATGCTGCCTGACCTGCTGTGCTTTTCCAACACCACACTCTTGACTCTAATTTCCAGATCTGCAGTACTCACTTGCGCCACACTGTAATTTACACTGTTTCACATCTCTATTTCTCTCCCACCACAATTAGCAATCCCTTTGTCTTTTGCACTGGACCTCGACACCATCTGTTCCCCTCAATACTCCTCTTTCAAAAACACAAAACACTGTTTTCCAACCCCTTTAGGTATTGAGGAAAAAAATTATACTATCTGACACAGATGCTGCCAGACCTGCTGAGTTTCTTCTGCATTCTCTGTGTTTGTTAATAATTACCAGTTTCATCAATAATCTATAGATTCAAATCTTAACATGTTCTGTGTCTCACACTGCAGTTTACCTGCATTTTCCAAACAGTCTAATAGGAAGCACAGGCCTCACTCTCTCTTAAAGTTGCAGTATGTCTTTGTGATGTGTTGATAGCTTTGAAGGGGAGAGATGGCCCGGGATGGAATCATTTCCTTCACATCAAAATGCTCTTTTGAAGCTGTATACATTGTGTGATGTCTCACACAGGTAATATGCAGTATACTTTTAACAGACATAGTCATGATATCATCACCAAACCATAGCATGTGATCTGATGGTATATAACATCTTGGACTCCATGACACTTGGGCCACTTCAAGCATGACACACTGATAGATGTGTGCTATTGTTTGTAATTGTGCAGCTTAGTATTTCCCCAAGCTTTGACGTGTCTAGAATTGAAATATATCCATGTTATCGGGAGCTGCAATAAATGTCTGTCCAATCTTTGAGAACAACATTACCTAAATCTTATTCTCATGTTATGAAAGCTAACAAAAGTGTTGTATCATCAGGTACAAACATTTTTAATTCTGCATGAATTACAGAAGCTAAAAAACCAATGACTGTGCCTCAAAATGACAGCAAACAGAGAGGAATTTACATTTGCAAATTGCTACAGCTTTACTCTGAGCATCTCAACACATTATTACTTTATAACATGCTCCTTGTTACAACAATGCAAGAAACATAATTCAACTCAGACTGACATAAGCAATAAATTACCTGTTGGTGCACCCAAAGCCTTCACAAACAGTCCACTGATAGTCGTGTTATAGAAAGCAGATAGATCGGAGGTCATCTCCTCTGATTCGGTCACATCATCAATGTGGACAGAAAGCCATTGGCCTGCACGGTAATCAAGATACACATCAAGACTGAAGAGTGTTGCCACAACAATAAACACCCATTTATATGCTCTCTTAGCTTATGCTGACTGCCCTGCTATGTATTTTCAGCCAATTGGTTTTAAGAAGAGGGACTTTACCAGAAAGTTGGCCTGATACTTCACATGTGGTCACAAACAGGATGGTGCCTCTCCTCCAATAGCATCTTTGATCCACTCCCCTGAGGTGCAAGTAGATCTGCCCAATTCATACTCCAGCAACGGAATGTTACTGCTACTTAAGGATTTATGTGCAAATATTAAATTCTTTCAAAAAAAATTCACAGGCTTCAGGTATCAGCATTTATTAACCCATCTTTAATTATCCAGAGGGCAATTAAGAGTCAACCATATCACTGTGGGTCTACAGTCACTTGTAGGCCAGACCAGGTGAGAATGGCAGGTTTCCTTCTCTAAAGGACAGCAGTGAAGCAGTTGGTTTTTTGATGACAACAACAGTGTTTACATGACACACATATGTAGCTTCTTCCTGCGCTACATCTTTCTTTACTTGCTGCATCAAATATGACATAGAAATCCTGCTAGTTTGCACCAAACATGGCTACTGTGCCGATGCTAAACAGCGCCTGTTCAACATACCTCCTTGAAATCCAATATATTTTGTTCGGCCTGCAATTCGAGAGAGCTTTGTGATAAAATACACAAAACAGTTTGATTTGGATGTGGGGCTCATCAGATTCATTTCATTCATTGTACAGTATCTGGAAATTAAAATATAAGACCTCAGTATTAGACTTTAAAAACAAGATCATGCCATCTTACTAACACTGACAAGCGACACTGGGAATTGGTGAAAACTTTCCACTGGTTGGACTCATACCTGGCACAAAGGAAGATGGTTCCGTCCACAAAAGAAGCTCAGTAGCAGCTGTCTTTGTTGGTGGTAAATCATCTCAACTCCAAGACATATCTTCAGATAGTGAAGCAGTCCATAAACAAATCCAGCAAGACTTGGACAATGTTAAGATTTGGCTGATAATTGGCAAAAACACTCATGTCGTACACGCGCCAAGCAATGGCCATCTTCAAGAAGAGGGCATCAAACTAAAACCACTTGACAATCAATGATGTTACCATTGTCGCTGAAGCCTCCACCATCAACATTCTGGGATTACCATCGATTGCAAACTGAGCTGGACCAGTCATGTAAATACTGAATAAATACTGACCGACAGCATCTAACAATCTGCTGCAAGTAATTTATCCCTTGACTCTTCAAGGTCTATTCACTTGCTACAAGATGAAATATCGACAAGATGCCCCCAAATCACCTGGATTAGTGCGGCTCCAACAACATTCAAGAAGCTTGACAACATCCAGGTCAAAGCAGCCCACTTGATTGATACCACATTCACCAAAAAAACCATTCTGTCCACAACAGAAGCTCAGTAGCAGCAGTTTGTACCATCAATCAGATGTACTGCAGAAATTCACCAAGACTCCTTAGACAGTACCTTCCAAACCCAGGGCCACTTCCATCTGGTGTATAACGGCAGCAGAAGCTGGGAACACCATCACCTGTAAGCTTCCCTCCAAACCATTCACCATTCTGACTTGGGAATGTATCATTAAGTCAAAATCCTGAAATTCTTTCCTGAAGGATATTGGACTTCAATGCTTCAACAAGGCAGCTGACCACCCCCTCCTGAGACAGTGATTTTCTATCATTCAGCACATAGAGGTTACAAAACCATAAGCTCTTACTGTATCATTTTACAATGCAATCCTCTGACTGTATTTGGAAAAGGTGATTTCTAAATTGATGATTCCTAAGTATTCACTTGTTGTGAAAAATAATGTCAAATGACCAGGAGACTGCATTGAGCATCTCAAACAGCAAAAATAAGAATGATCTCAGGGGAAACCACCTCAAGAAACATTCAATTTTGAGATAGCGTATGGCATCCCTTTCTTGTTTGACAATTTCTAAATTGAAGCACTGACCTAGGGGTGGTTAACTAATGAAACACAAGGGATAAGCATATATTATTGTAAAGCAAAACTCAAGTTTCTAAAAGTCACTGTTAAATCAACCAACTTCTTAAAAATGAGGAATTATTTACAGGACAAAATCAGGCCAGTTCACTCAACATCCACAATTATGCTACACTCAAGTCTCCACCAAATCCTATTTATTAAAGGGCCTCAATTAGTTTTTATTTATTCAGTTGTGGGACTTGGGTGTCACCAGCTGGTCAGCATTGATAGCCCATCCCTATTTGCCCTTGAGAAGGTGATGGTGAGCTGCCTTCTTGAATCGCTGCAGTCCACTTGCTGTGGGTTGTCCCACAATGCCGGTAGGGAGGAAATTTCAGGATTTTGATCCAACGACTGTGAAGGAATGGTGTTATATTTCCAAGTCAGGGTGGTGAGTGGCTTGGAAAGGAACTTGCAGATGATGGTGTTCCCAAGTACCTGCTGCCCTTGTCCTTCGTGGAAGTGGTCATGGTTCTGGAAGGTGCTGCTAAGGATCTTCAGTGAATTTCTGTAGTCCATCACGTAGATAGTACACACTACTTCTACTGAGCACTGGTGGTGGAGGGATTGAATGTTTGCAGATATGGTGCCAATCAAGCGGGTTGCTTTGTCCTGGATGGTGTCAGATTTATTGAGTGTTGTTGGAGCTGCACCCACCCAGGCAAGTGGGGAGTATTTCATCACAGTCCTGATTTGTGCCTTGTAGATGGTGGATAGAATTTGGTGTGTCAGGAAGTGAGTTACTCACCACAGTACACCTAGTCTCTGACCTGCTCTTGTAGCCACTGTGTTTATGTGGTGAGCCCAGTCAGTTTTCTGGTCAATGATAACCCCAAGGATGTTGACAGTGGGGGATTTAGTAATGATAATACCGTTGAATATCAAGGAGCAGCGGTTCGAGTGTCTCTTATTGGTGATGGTCATTGTCTGGCATTTGTGTGGCACAAATGTTACTTGCCACTTGTCAGCCCAAACCTGGATATTGTCCAGATCTTGTTGCATTTGAGCACGGACTGCTTCAGTATCTGGGGGGTCAGGAATTGTGCTGACCACTGTGCAATCATCGGTGAACATCCCCACTTCTGACCTTATTTCAGAAGGAAGGTCATTGATGAAGCAGCTGAAGATTATTTCATCTAGGACACTACCCTGAGGGACTCCTGCAGAAATGTCCTGGAGCTAAGATGACTGGCCCTCCATAACGACAACCATCTTCCTTTTTGCCAGCTATGAGTCTAACCGGCAGAGTGTTTGCCCCCTGATACCCATTGATTCCAGTTTTGCCAAGGCCCCATGATGCCATACTCAGTCAAATGTGGCCTTGATGTCAAGGGCTATCACTCTCACCTCACCTCTGGAATTCGGCTCTTTTGTCCATGTTTGAACCAAGGCATATATGGAATATATGCATTCAGCATATATTTCCTTTTATTACTATCCACATCAAGTGTTTATCTAGTTTCCCCAGAATGCTATTCACCTGAGCTTTGTGGTTGTGAGATACACAGCCTAGCCTCTTTGCTAGTAAAGGCATTTAACCCAAAGTTGTACTTATTAATCACTAACTTTATATCTATGGCCCTTGGTTCTGGTCTTGTCTGCAAGTACATGTTAAACCCTAATAAATAATTTCCCAATGTTAAAATACCTTCAGCAGGTCAATCCTTTTCTAGAGAAAAGTGGTCCAGCCTGTTCAATCTTTCTGGATTGTATTACCTCTTGGTTTCAATGTGTGAATAGGTCTAGTCACACCAGGACTCCTTCTGGAGCAGTGTGAACCCTGGAGAAACTCAGCAAGTCTGACAGCATGCGTGGAGAGAAAGTGAGAACTGAAGACAGCTGGGGAAAGGTGGAATTAATGCTGGTGACAGGGTGGAGAACAGAGTACATGGAATAGCGCCCAGAGAAAGAGAGAGAGAGAGAGAGAGAGAGAGAGAGAGGGTGTGTGTGTGAGAGCGAGAGAATAGATGGGTGGGATGGTGTGTCTCTCTCAGCTTATCAGTAATCCATTTGTTTTTCCTATCCCCTTTTCCTCCCTTTCTCTTTGCCTGAGCACAGTCTCCATTTACTCTATTCTCCCCCACTAATCCACTCTGTCATTCGCGTACTTTCCAGCTTTCTCCAGCTATCTTCAATTCTGATGAAGGATTTGAAATGTTAACTGTGTTTTCTCTATAAAGATGCTGCCAGACCTGCTGATTTTCTCCAGCGTTCTAAGTTTTGGTTTCAGCTCTCCAGCATCCAGAATGTGAACGCCTTGTTGTTCCTACCTGATGGTGAAACCACTTGTACTTACTTGGCAGAAGCAATCAGCTCTGAACTTTGGGAAGACTCTTCGGTGTCCATCTGTATCAGCAACACTCGAATGCCAGTGTTCACGTTTCGAAACGATTCTCTGTGGGTATAAGAAGATAAACACACTTTCAATCTGGAACGCACAATGAGGATGTCGCTTTGTGTTATTTCTGAATGATTTGGTAAGAACATATCGTTTACTAGATAAGCAAATGTTGACATTTTCTGAATTGCACTGGGTCAATTTTCACCAATTTCTGGACCTGTCAATGAAAATAAAGTCCTCAGTAATCCAGCAGGCTTGGATCTGAGTCGTTGCTGAAGGGAGATCACATATTCGGGTCATCATGGGTATTTAAACCATTCCTTTCCCTCCTCCCATCCCTCATCTACTATCCAGAGACACTGACTCATACAAAGGCATTTTCCTTTGTACAAACTCCTGATCGAGTCATAGAGTCATACAGCATGGAAACAAACCCTTCAGTCCAACTTGTCTATACTGACCAGAGAACCCAATCTGACCTAGTATCATTTGCCAGCATTTGGCCCATATTCCTCTAAACTCTTCCTATTCATATACCCATCCAAATTCCTTTTAAACATTGTAATTCTACCCACCTCCACCACTTCCTCTGGAAGCTCATTCTATACAAAATTACCCCTCAGATCATTTTGAAATCTTCCACTCTCATCTGAAACCCATGCCCTCTAGTTATGGACTCCTGTACCCCAGGAAAAAGACCTTGGCTATTCACCCTATCCATGCCTGTTTGATTTTATAAACCTCCAGAAGGTCACCCCTGAGTTTAAAATATTCCAGGGAAAGAAAGCCCTAACCTATTCAGTCTCCCTCTATAGCTGAAACCCTCCAGTCCTGGCAACACCCTTGTAAATCTTTGCTGCATGGTCTCAGGTTTAACACCATCCTTTCTATAGAAGATAACCCTCCAGGGGCCATTCAACCATGGGATTGTTGCACTTGTGACCACTCAGGTGACCACTCTTCCTGTCTATCTTCTTGAACCAGTCTTGCAGCTTGGTTTGTATATTGATAACACCTTAAGTTGTCTCAGGGCAGTGACTTGACAGAAATTCTGGGATTTCCATATTAATCAATCAAAACCTGCATCTCCATTCTCACTGATTAAAGATTTAAGAGCCATCTTAGGCATGTTCAATTCATTCACATGAGTTGTCTGAAGCTTTCACCTTTTCCTTATAAATTCTGCGTCTAAGGTCTTCCTCTCTCACTAACACCTGATGAAGGAGCAGCGCTTCAAAGTCTAGTGTTTTCAAATAAACCTATAACCTGGTGACATGTGATTTTTGACCTTGTCTAACCCAGTTCAACACCAACAACACCACATTGTGTTTAACATATGTTAGTCTTTGATGCGTTTCTCTCGTACCATGTACACGGACAACAACCTCTTGACGGTGCAGGACCAGAAGAGTATCAGAAGATTTTGGAGATGCAACCCAGATCTGGGATTTGATTGTAGCTTTACATTATTGAACACTGTTGCAGTAATCTACAATTTTGCAAACCAAGGACGACTGACCTTATCTTTTTACAGAAGGAATATTCTGTATCAAACTGGTGCAGGAACAGAAGAAAAAATTCCTCGACATTGTTACCAAGTTCCTTGACCAGTACCTTGACGTCTGTCTTGGTGAGAAGCCTGGAAAATGTGGTTACCTGGAACAGCAATATTTTATAGTCAGTGTGACAGTATCCAACCACAACCACAACAATGCTCAACGTTCAGCTTGAGTTCAGGCTGTTCATTATGTATCTGACTTTTCTGTAAAAACTGCATTTGATATGAATCAAGAAGGGAATGGTGGCAGGAAGCCAATAAATTGGTCAGTCATAGAGTCCTCACAATGCAGAAAGAGGCCATTTGGCCCACTGAGTCTGTACTGGCCCTCCAAAGAGCATCCCACCCAGATCCAGACCCCCTGTAACCTCATATTTACCATGGCTAATCCACCTAGCCTGCCCATCCCTGGTGTGGTCAGGTGGCCAGCTTAAAGAAATGCTTACAAGATCAGTCAAAGTTAAAAGTCACACAACACTAGGTTAAAGCCCAACAGGTTTATTTGGAAGTACACGCTTTTGAAGCGCTGCTCCTTCGTCAGGTAGCTATAACCTGGTTGGAGTATAACCTGGTGTTGTGTGACTTTGAACTCTGGCCATCTCAGTTCAAGATTGGGCACCTCCACATCATGGCTACAAGATTGTTGAAGAGCTACGATCAAGCACACTGGGAATTTTGGTCAAACTAGTTTAAATTCTGACTGAGTTAAACTGCATACTGGATTAGTGGTGCTGGAAGAGCACAGCAGTTCAGGCAGCATCCTCGTTGGAGGTATTTGGTTTTCAGCATCTGCAGTCATTGTTTTTACCTTAGTTAAACTGCAACCAGGACAAGTTGTCAGCTGTAGTTTCCTGTGCTGGCACCACTACTACATTCTATTGAGGAGGGAATGTCATTGTTTATGGCTTGCTGTAAACATTTGGGTGGAAAAGTGTGGCGCTGGAAAAGCACAGCCAGTCAGACAGCATCCGAGGAGCAGGAGAGCTGACATTTCGAGCATAAGCTCTTCATCAGAAATGATGGAGGGGGGAAACATTTTGGAGTTGTTTCCTCGGAAACTCTGTTGGCTGGGATTTGACAATGTGATCAGGCTTTGATCAATTCATTGGCTGAGTGCCAGAGATCTTTCTGGAAATTGAGCACACTTTCAGATAAGCTAACAGAACAAAGGAATTTTTTGAGAAGAATCCATGTTTGAGAAGCACGTACCCTGAAGAAATCTTCAGAAAAGACAGAGAACTATGAGGTAGGATCTACATGGAGAACAAAGTTGGCCACTTCGCTCGAATCAAGGTGGTACTGGATTCAAGCCAAACTAATAGAATTCGTGAAAGTGTTAGGGCGAAATGTGAATTAATTTAAAGATAAACTGAAGTTAAATGAAATGAGCTAAAGTTGAAGTTATGCTAGATGAAGTGAGAAATAAATGTTGCAACAAATGTATGTTCAAAGTTTGTGCGAAGATTTGTAGCTCGGGTGCTCGTTGTTGTGGTTGTGTTCGCCGAGCTGGGAATTTGTGTTGCAGACGTTTCGTCCCCTGTCTGGGTGACATCCTCAGTGCTTGGGAGCCTCCTGTGAAGCGCTTCTGTGATGTTTCCTCCAGCATTTATAGTGGTTAGAATCTGCCACTTCCAGGTGTCCGTTCCAGCTGTCCGCTGCAGTGGCCGGTATATTGGGTCCAGGTCGATGTGCTTATTGATTGAATCTGTGGATGAGTGCCATGCCTCTAGGAATTCCCCTGGCTGTTCTCTGTTTGGCTTGTCCTATAATAGTAGTGTTGTCCCAGTCGAACTCATAATGCTTGTCATTTGAGTGTGTGGCTACTAAGGATAGCTGGTCGTGTTGTTTCGTGGCTAGTTGGCGTTCATGGATGTGGATCGTTAGCTGTCTTCCTGTTTGTCCTATGTAGTGTTTTGTGCAGTCCTTGCATGGGATTTTGTACACTACATTGGTTTTGCTCATGTTGGGTATCAGGTCCTTCGTTCTGGTGAGTTGTTGTCTGAGCGTGGCTGTTGTTTTGTGTGCTGTTATGAGTCCTAGTGGTCGCAGTAGTCTGTCTGTCAGTTCGGAAATGCTCTTGATGTATGGTAGTGTGGCTAGTCTTTGGGTTGCGGCATGTCCTCGTTCCGTTGTCTTTCCCTTAGGCATCTGTTGATGAAATTGCGCGCGTATCCGTTTTTGGCGAATACATTGTATAGGTATTCTTCTTCCTCTTTTTGCAGTTCTGCAGTGTGTTGTGGCCCTTTTGAACAGTGTTTTGATGCAAATTCTTTTGTGTGTGTTGGGGTGGTTGCTCTCGTAGTTTAGGACTTGGTCTCTGTGTGTGGCTTTCCTGTATAACTTTGTGGTGAATTCTCCGTTCGGTGTTCTCTGTACCATCACGTCTAGGAATGGGAGTTGGTTGTCCTTTTCTTCCTCTCTAGTGAATTCAGGGCAATAGCAGAAGCAACACCGTAGCACAGACAAATGTAAGGAAGTGAAAACAAGATTTCTCTCATGCTCTGGTTGTGAGGAATTTGGTGGCCTTATCACTTATTAACCACAAAACAAAACCTTAGTTTAAGCAGATCTAAAATAATGCAGACTAGAACATTAGTCTCTGTAGGATTTAATATTATGGAACAGAATGCTGTATGAGAGACGGCCTTAATGAAAGACAAAAGATTTTCAGGGGCTGGACAGAGTAGATGTGGACAAGTTGTTTCCCTTGGTAGAAGAGTCTCAGACCAGACAGCATCATCTCAGAATCACCCTTTTAAGAGAGGTGGAGAAATTTCTTCTGTCAGGGGATAGTGAATCTCTGAAATTCTTTACCGGAGAGGGCTAATGAAGCTCGTCAACTAGTATCGTCAAGGCTGACATAGACAGCTTTTCAATTAGGAAAAGATTCAAGGGTTTTGGCAAAAAGGTAGGAAAGGAGAGTGAGGATTAAACCTGTTCTTCAGAAGGGAAAGGTTAACTCTGCTGTTACACCTGAAACACCGACTTCTGCTCCACCTGATGCTGCCTGGCTTGCTGTGTTCTTCCAGCTTCCTGCCTGTTTACTTTGGATTCCAAAATCTGGAGTTTTTTTTGTCTCCAGATGCTGCCAGCCCTGCTGAGGTTTTCCAGCAATGTCTGTTTTTGTTTCAGATTTCCAGCATCCGCAATTCTTTGGGATTTCTTTGAGGATCACCTTCGATCTGCTCGTAAAAGGGGCAAGAATAACAGCATAGATTTAAAGTGATTTGCAAAAGAAGCAAGAGTGAAGTGAGGGAAAATGTTTTCAGTCACTGAGGCAAATGGAAGTATGGTAGAGGCAGGTTCAAAAGGCATTCAAAAGGGCTTTGGATGATGACTTGGACAAAAATAGTGTACAAGGGTGCGGGGGAGAAAGCAGGAGGTTAGCATTAGGTAATGATGCTCATTTAGTGAGTTTGTGTAGGCCCAATAGCCTCCTTCTGCACTCTAACACTTTTGTGATCTCAATGAATGACTGAGCAGGCTTGATGGGCTGAATGGCCGACTCCTGTTTGTATGTCTTATTGGCTCTTTCCTTTCCACACTGATTTCTGTGCAGGTATTAGTAATTTCTCGTAAATGATTTATTAAGGCACATCATGTTATGGCCATACGAGATGTTGACGAGGCCACATTTGGAATACTGCAGAAAATTCTGGTCACCCTGCTACAGGAAAGGTGTTGCTAATTTAGAAAGGATGCAGAAAAATTTTACAAGGGTGGAGGGTTTGAGTTATAAGGAGAACAGGATAGGCTGAGACCTTTTTTCTTTGGAGCATTGGAGGCTGAGGAGTGACCTCATAGAGGTGTATAAAATCATGAGGGGCATAGATAAGGTGAATAGGTTTTTTTTCCCCCGAGGGTCAGGAGTCCAAAACTAGAGGGCTTAGATTTAAGGTGAGAGGGGAAAGATTTAAAAAGGGACCTGAGTAGCAATGTTTTCACACAGAGGATGGTGAAAGTGTAGAACGAACTGTCAGAGATGTTACAGGCAGGTTTGATTACAACATTTAAAAGACATTTGGACAGGGACACGAATAGGAAAGATTTACAGGGATATGGGCCCAACAAAGGCAAATGGGACGAGTTCAGTTTAGGAAACCTGGCTGACATGGACGTGTTGGACCAAAAGGTCATACCGCATGGAGACCAAAATTAAAGCACTTGTTAACACAGATAGGCATTTACGCAGGAGGTAGTGTTAGGCCTGGTTAAAACAATAGAGGAGATTCAGTCTACATGGCTTCAAAGCTTCCAACATTTCTTTCTCAAACTTTGTCCTGAAAATCTTCAGTCTTTTTGTTTTCCCTGACTGGAAACAGTTTATGTTTATTCCTCCACATTAGTGAGCGAACATAAAGAGTCACCGTGTCATGAAGAGCCATCTTTCACAATGAAACAGGCAATAATTACAGTTTGGTGAAACTGACCTGTATTAATACCAAAGGTCAGTTAAATCAGTTGGTTGAATAGCTGGTTTGCAATGCAGAGTGATACCAATGACATAGGTTTACCTCCTGCACCAGCTGAAGTTACCATGAAGGACTTTCCTTTCAACCTGTTTTCTTGCCTGAGGCATTGTGACCATTGGGTTAAACCTACCACGAGGTTAGCCCAACGAGAGAGCAGCCCTGTGGTCGACTGGGACAATGGGGACTTTACCATTACCTGTTTATTTAAAGGTGTACAAATTGAAGGTATAAATCAAATCCAATCAATTTGGATACATGCTTTGGCTATCCAGCTTAAGTTTTTGAATTTTATTATCAAAATATAAAAGAAAATCCCTAAAAACAAATGGTAATTGGTAGCTGAAGTCATAATGACATGTTCAGTCCAGCTACTTCCCACCTTCAACACAGCACCCCATTTGGAGGAGTCCTCCTGAACGTGATTAAATTAGATTCCCTACGGTGTGTAAACAGGCCCTTCGGCCCAACCAAGTCCACAGCGACTCTCCAAAGAGTAACCCAGACAGACCCATTTCCCTCTGACTAATGCACCTAGCACTGTGGACAATTATAGCTTGGCCAATTCACCTGACCTGCACATCTTTGGACTGTAGGAGGAAACCCACACAGACACAGGGAGAATGTGCAAAGTCCACACAGACAGTTGTCTGAGGCTGGAGTCAAACCTGGGATCCTGGTGCTGTGAGGCAGTAGTGCTATCCACTGAGCCACCATGCATGATTGACTAGCAAGACCCTTTGGATCAAGGGATGCGAAACTGTGGAAGTCACAATAAAGTTCATTGTGACAAATAAAGGCAGATTTTGAAGCACCGCAGAGATAGGGCCCATGCTAAACAGGTTCAGGATAAGCCAGAACCTCCGCACAGCCAAACAAAGCCCTAATACTTCTGGGAGACACAAATGTGTTTCCCTTCCACAGACCAAGTTGTATCAAGTAATCCCCTTAAACTCAACAAATGATAAGGCAATCATTTGACTCAGGGGCTTCATGCTTATTCAATAAATCATGATAGTTAAGATCCCATAATTGGATTTCAATTTTTTTTACACTATTAGAGTCACAATATTAAATGTGTGCATTTCAACATTATTACCTCGACAAAATTGTGCCGTCGTGTTTCTGTGTTTCCAAGATGGTGATGAATATAATTACTCAGTGATCTATGGCATTGTTGGACAAAGTATTCTTCCCATTGCTCCTTGACTTCCTGATCCGCTAGCTTTGAATGTTTTAAACGAACCACGGCATCTGGAGTTACGCAGTTTAGAAGAAGCCTTTTTGCTGATTTAAGTATAATTCGAGGATCTTCAAAGATATCACTGTTTGTTAGGTCTGCAGTATCCAGAACTTGTAGTAGGACACTGGCACATGCATCAGTGTGGAATCCAATGATCACCTCTGAAGGGTTTAGCATTAATCCATATTGTTGTCCATAATGACTCATTTTCACCGACACAAACTCCTTGACCCATTGCTCCAACTGTCTGTTGATACTTTTCTGCTGTTGGTTGAGTACAGTACTCATGTCCAGGCTATGTTTTTCAAGTCTATTGACCAAAGGAATGGGAAACTGCTCATAGACAACATCCCTGTCTTCAATAACAATGAGTCGAAACTGTCTGTCCACTTTGCATTTGACACGATGCGTTCCTAAGCCCAGGTCCACATATTGGTATTCCCCAAGATTCACGTAGTACTGATTTAAGGCATCATAAAGGCTCTCATACAAGTTCTTCAAATTCAGAAGGATTACTGTCCTCCCAGTCTCCATGCAGGTCTTCACTCGATTGACATTTCTGCAAATTTGTGTATACTCCTGATCTTTTGGAAAACTGGACCCGAATATAATCTCAGGCTTGTCATCCAGATTAAGAAAAACATGCTGCAGGACAATCTGAAGGGCAACATAATTCTTGGTAAGAAGCAGTAGATAACGACACTCTCCATCACTAGAGTCTGCTCTGATATTTTTCTTCACCATCTCCAGTGTGCTTATTTGAGGAAGAGATTCTAAATTAGGGAGAAAAATTTCAAGTGGATTAAAGTCATCTTTACCACTGAAATTCCGAAAGATGGTGTCAGCCAACTGTTGCTCTGTTGGATCACACTTTGTCTCCTTCGCTGTGATAAAAACCATCTTTACAAGGCTGTAGTAGTCGCGGAGTCCAAAAAACTGCCCGTCTTCATTTTTACAAACTTCTAGGTAGGCTTTCGCAAAGGTGGGAAAGAGATGTCTCACCTTTTGTAGTAAAGCAGGGTCAGATGAACATATTCCTTTGGCTGTCTCAATGAGCTCGTCCTCACATGGATCCAATCGGGAAACAAAAATCCCACGGTTCATTTTGGCAGGATCCAAGGCCCAATTTGAAATTCCGATGAAGCCTACTTTCTTGTGAGGGACTGGATTGTCGTCATCAATGCAACCATCTTCCAACAATGGGTGGAGAGCTTTTAAAGGCATCTGTGGAGAGTCTTCAGCCAAGCCGATTTCATCTAAGACCACCACGGAAACATACTCATCCAGGTTTTTGCCTTGCTGAAAACGTGCGCATTGTTTGAACGTGTTGATGATCCCATCTGCTGTTGAGTGGGGACTACATTGAAAAGACACCATGTGGACTTGTTTCAACTTCTTGAACAGCTCACAGTGAGCAGATTGTCCCTGCATCGCATCTAACACAACTGTTTTCGCTAAGGACTTTGAACTGCCTGGTTTACCAACAAGGAATAGTGGGATCCTCAGTTCAATGCAAATGACCATTAAGAAAACGTTCTCATTTAAGGCCTCATTTTTAGCTATTGTTTCCCGCGTGTTTATGTTTTTCATGAAAACATTTTGGCAGTGGACAATTTGATCATGGATTTTACTCGCTGAATTATAAGGTTCAGGGAAAAATTTGCATATAGTTTCTAAATACTCTGCCTTGCACGACAGGGAAGGATAGTAACAGATTCCTAGTACTGACATCAGAGCCTGTAACATATTTGTATTTGGGTTTGGGTAGTCAAATAGACTTTCTCTGCGTTCATAAAACCACACCAGGACTTTCATGCATCGTTCCACATCTCGCAAGCTCACAAAGCTGCACTCATCTTTCTTTTGCCTCATGAATGTCTGTGAGGCTGCTAGAACTTGCATTATGATTTCCACATGCAGAAAAGGAAGCTTATGGCTTCGGATGTATCTCCGCACGATCTGGTTCGTGTAAGCCAACTCCGCTTTGTCACTCAGCTGACCAAAGTCCCATACAAGTGGGATCATACTTGGCGGTAGTGGCTGCACCCTGTAAACTAGCTGCCTCAGAGGTATTTTCCCCAGCTTATCTTCAGTCTCTTCAACTTTAACTCGATATCCCAAACCAGCCATTTCCAGGCGTTTGATCATAGTTTCCGAATGTCTTCTGTAGGGATTGCAAGCTGCAATTATTTTTAAACCAGTGTCGCTTTCCATTGCTTTACCTTGAACTGTTTTATCACAGAGGACCTCTTTAATGGCATGGATAGCTTCCGTGGTGTTGGCTTCATCAAAGAACAGGACCGTCTCCAAGCCATACTTGGCCTTGTTGTTTCGGGCAAGCTTCTCTGCTTCTCCAATTTTTGCATAGATCATCTCAGCTGTTGTGCCTCCATGTACCTTAACCAGTTTCAAAGTTTCAGTCTTATGCTTCCCTTTCTGTAGGTCACAAAGAAACCTAATCAGTCTTGTCTTCCCACAGCCAGTCTCCCCCATGATGATGACAGGAATTTCACATCTAAAGCGCATGTGGATGGCCAACATTTTCATCATGTTGTCTGCAGTTAGTTCATAAGTCTCATCCGGATCTATTGCTTTTTCAACCCCAAGTACAAGGCAAAGCTTTCGGATTTTCTCTTCTCTGGGAAGATTATCAATATCTTCGTTGAACCGTATTCTCTGCATGCTAAGCCCATTTACAAGCTGTGGAGACATGACATTCCCTTTCAGAACCTCGCCAGTCCGATGATCCACAGCATCAACTCGCTTTCCAACACTTCTTAAATGAAAACCAAGGAAAGTCATGGACAAGTGATCTGCATTGAAAAAGATGTACGGGTGAGGGTTGTTTTCCCATCTTTTCCGGATCAAGAACGGAAGCAGGTCTTCCTCAGGTTGGAAAAGTGAGAAAGCAGGGCTTTCATCCGAAATGTTCATAGCGGGTGTTGCAAAGTCTTGAGCCATGAGGATCATGAACTCAACAATGAAGTTTTTAAAACCAATCAGGGTATCTCCCACAAACAAAGGTTTACAAAACACTGACTGCTCACAGTTTTTTAGCTGAAGGTTCAGAAACCAAGAAAAGTTTCTCAACTCTGCCCAGGAAGGATCCCTTAGTCCACAGTATTGTAGGAGTAAAGTTAGACATTCAGCTGGATGTCCTTCAACACTATACTTCTGATATGAGAATGCATCAATGTCCTTATGCACACTGAACCTACGGAGATATTGGTAGGGTCTTTGATAGGCTTCACTGACAAATATATCTTCGTCCATCAATGGATCTAAAATATTAAGGTGGATGCCTTGGCGCTTTTTTAGTTCAAGCTGACGAACTTCTCTTGGTGGTCTGCAGTGAATAGTGGGTAGGATACCTAGAAGTCCCACGCTTGCCTGCATAAAGATTTGAAAGAAGTATTACTTAAAGAGAGGATTTCTTTTCCTTACGGTTGCATCCTTTGTATTACAAAAAGAAGCTTTTTTGACTTGTTAGTGTAGACAAAATAACCATCACAGAACTGGATGAAAGCAGGTGGAAGAATTTAAGTCAAACCTGAAGATTTGCTATGAAAGGATCATTTCTGTGTATTTCACTCACTGTAAAGTGGTGGTTTTAGGGAATAGATGAGATTGATGTATAAATATACATTTTGATGTATTTTTATGATCTTTTAATCTGCATTCTATTTTTAGGGAGTTTGGTTTCTTTTCTTCATCTCCTTTTTGTTTTATTTTTCCTTTTTTAATGCAATAAACTCCTATTTTATTGTTAAAGGAAATTTGCATCCTTGTGCACTATTTTTCAGTGAATGATCATCACAATAATTAAAAGTATTCCAATCTGACAAAGCCAACTTTCAGTCAGAGTTTTTTCTTCTGCAATAGTAATGTTACTTGGAATCATTCCACTTGATCATTCAGAATTACATTTTGGGAAAAAATTATTGTTCAGTTACATCAGCTTAGGTTTCATTTCTTTTTTACTTATCATAATCCAATCTTTGTGTTGGTTTCTTTAGATAAGAGTGTAACTAATTCAGGTACAGGTCTTGTATAATTTGAAAATGTTTGATCTGATGGCCAGTTACAAGTCACCAGAAGAACAATGTGTTAAGTATTGCAACAGAAAACATTTAAAATTGTGCTCTCACCATTATATGGAGCTTTCAATTGGCATATTTAGATGGACATGCTTAATATGCTCAAATACATTATTTGTACATAAGTATAAACCCATTGCAAATAAGTATCTACTGTATAACATGCACATCAAGGATAGAAATTGTGTGTATTAAACCTTAAGAGATATCACTCTTTGAAAGTACTGTAGTATAAATAACCTGCTGAGCTGATTGTTTATAAAGGAACTCATTGACATCCAGATGTTCCACAATATACAGATGAGTCATGCTGCGTTTCCAGATCCTTCCCTGACTGTCCTTCAGGAATCCTAGAATTAGGATCTTGAAAAGGAATTCTTCCAATCTTTTCCTTACCTTACAAAAAGAAAAGAGTTGTGAAGATTAACATAAGCAATGGCACAAAACAAAGCCGAGTTCTGGATAAGATCAACTTCATATTTTGAAAGAACAACTGGCTCTTTAAAAATACCTGATATTTTTCAGAAAGAGAGTAACGTTTATGCAATGCTTCTGCTGTGGAAAACACCCTGTGTATACAGCCTTTATAATCTTCCATCTTTAGAGATTAAAATAAAAGTGAAGATGCTGGAATCCAAGGTAGACAAGCAGGAGGCTGGAAGAACACAGCAAGCCAGGCAGCATCAGGAGGTTGAGAAGTCAAAGTTTCAGATGTAACCCTTCTTCGGCTCATCGACAGATCCACCTCTTGATGCTGCCTGGCTTGCTGCATTCTTTCAGCCACCTCTTTGTCTACCTCATCTTCCCCCTTTGACAGAGAGCAATGGAAATTGGTGGACAACCAGAAGTCCCCAGATGTTGACCTTACATGAATGTTTCTTGTAAAACTTTTAAGTATAGGAGGCCAGCCTATTAAGTATCTGAGAAATCACATTTTCTCACTCTTGGACTGAACGGACATCAGACAACAGGAGTTGGTTGCAGATATAGAATCTGACAGAAAACGTTGGCTCAAGAAAATTTGAATAAGATTGCCACGATTCGAAAGCAGCTGATCAATTTTGTAAAAAGGACAGTCTTCCATAGGTTTTAGAGATGTAGAAAGGTTTTACAGAATAGGTACGAATTTCATTTTCAGGGAGAAAAGTACCTGCTAAAAACTGACCTCATTTTTGTCAGGAGTGAGGCACGAGTTTTAAGTTGGCCCACCCAGGTGGAAAGTGGGTGCTGATTGAGTCAGGGGAGCAGTGAAAAAAGAAAATGCAAGCCAATTACCCATTCCAAACTTGGTTTGTTCTGTGCATACCCAGTTTTGATTGGTTGTCTCCTCAGAGCCCCACACCCACCCCATTTACATCATGGCCATGAATGTTGATGATGACTTACAGGCGATACGTCAATATGGAATATCATTGGCTGTCGAAGATCGTAGGGATCGGAAGAAGCGTGCAGCATTTGGACAATCCGATCTTCATCGACTGTAGGTTCAATTAATCGAATTCTCCTCAGGGCACTGCATTTTCTAACACTGCGCTGTAAAAGCTTCTCATTTAACCGTTCGATGTAGAGTGACTTTCCTGTTAAGAAACAAATCTCAAAATTAGTCAGACAGCTGTCACAGGGGTTCCTGCTGGTCTGAAATTCTGTTCAAAAGTGGAAAGTTTATTAATCTGATGCCATGATGACCCATGAGGTTTATTAATGGTGGTTCAGGGAAATTTAAGTTAATCAGTATTAAAGAATGGGGAATGAGAGAAAAATTGACTTCCAAATCATTCTTTTTTGCCAATTATCGAGTCATAGAGATGTACAGCACAGAAGCAGACCCTCAGTCCAACTCATCCATTTGGACCAGATATCCCAGCCTAAGCTAGTCCCACCTGCCAGCACTTGGCCCATATCCCTCCAAATCCTTCCTATTCATTTACCCCATCCAGATGCCTTTTAAATGTTGTTATTGTACCAGCCTCCACCACTTCCTCTGGCAGCTCATTCCATACACGCACCACCCTCTGCATGAAAAAGTTGCCCCTTAAGTCTCTTTTATAACTTTCTCATTCTCACACTCATACTATGCCCTCTAGTTCTGGACTCTCCCACTCCAGTGAAAAATCTTTGTCTATTTATTCTATCCATGTCCCTCATGATTTTATAAACCTCTATGAGGTCACCCCTCAGTCAAGCCCTCCGTTTTTTCCTCTCCAGATGTCCCCAACAGTACCCTTCCACTGACACTCTCATTCGTTTGGCCGAACTGGTCCTCACCCTTAACAATTTCTCCTTTGAATCCTCCCACTTCCTCAAGACCAAAGCCGTAGCCATGGGCACACGTATGGGCCCCAGCCACGCCTGTCTCTTTGTTGGCTATGTAGAACAGTTGATCTTCCGTAATTACACCGGCACCACTCCCCACCTCTTCCTCCGCTACATTGATGACTGCATTGGCGCCACCTCGTGCTCCCGCGAGGAGGTTGAGCGATTCATCATAAAGCTTTATTCCTGATGAAGGGCTTTTGCCCAAAACATCGATTTCACTGCTCATTGGATGCTGCCTGAACTGCTGTGCTCTTCCAGCACCACAAATCCAGTACTCAGTCTTCAATGCTCCAAGGAAAACAGCCCTAGCCTATTCAACCTCTCCCTATAACTCAAATGCTCCAACACTGGCAACATCCTTGTAAATCTTTGCTGAACGCTTTCAACATCCTTCCGACAGGGAGGAGACCAGAATTGCACGCAATATTCCAAAAGTAGCCGAACCAACGTCCTGTACAACCACAATATGATATCCCAACTCCAATACTCAATGCTCTGACCAATTAAGGAAAGCATACCAAACACCTTCTTCACTATCCTATCTATCTGCGACTCTACTTTCAAGGAGCTATGAACCTGCGCTCCAAGGTCTCTTTGTTCAGAAACACTCCCTGGGTCTGTACCATTAAGTGTATAAGTCCTGCTAAGATTTGCTTTCCCAAAATGCAGCACCTCGCATTTATCTGAATTAAACTCCATCTGCTACTCCTTAGCCCATTGGCCCATCTGATCAAGAACCCATTGTAATCTGAGGTAACTTTCTTTGCTGCCCACTATATTTTCAATTTTGATGCCATCTGCAAACTTACTAACTATACCTCCTATGTTCATATCCAAATCACTTATATAAATGACAAAATATAGTGGACCCACTACCGATCCTTGTGGCACTCCAGTGATCACAGCTCTCCAGTCTGAAAAACAACCCTCCACCACCCCCCTCTGTCTTCTACCTTAGAGCTCGTTCTGTTAAATCTCCCTCATCCTACTGCCCCCATATCTCAGGTTTATCCATCTTCACTCCCCTCTCTCTTGTATACCCTGCACACAAAAATATTGGGTGTGCTTCTCAATCCCAGAGTATTGATGGAATACAAAGCTAAGGTAAGAAGGACAGACTTTGGTACCTACCCACTCCAGGTCTTTTTGATGATACAACTCTGACTGAAAGTCGATCATGGAATACATTGGCTGCAGAGATCTGCTCCAGGGGGACAGTGAAATGCTGTTCCAAATATTGCTGAATGGCTTCTGTTTTAATATTCAGTCCTGCAGGTACTTTGTAATGACTGAGATATGATGGGACATAGCAATGCTGGCGTTTAGTATCGCAGATTGCAACAAACTGATAGTCTGGTTTACAGTGACACAGTAATTCCTCAAACAGTTCTCCAAATCTGACACCTGTTTCATAACTTAGACAATCGGCATGAATCGCTGTATAGATTTTCTGTTCATGAGACCCTCTGCTCAAAGCCCTTCGTAAGAATAATTCTACTTCTTCGTTAGTTGTTTCTTCAGAGCAAAGAAGTACTTCATCATACGTCGGCAGAGGTTGTCCTTGAGTTTGCATGTAGAGGCACAATGCGGCCTTAAAGATCTCAGGCTGCGCACACACGATGAGATTTGGTCTTCCATGACGCAGAGATGGAGGAAGCTGCCTGCTTATTGTTGCTTCATTCATACGAGACAGGCAGCCAAGTAATTCACCGAAAACAAATATATCCAAATGGTTAATTAAAAAAGTGGTCATGTTTTCCATAAACTTGTTCCAGAGTAGTGTAATTGCCTCAGAAAGATTTGCCTCTTCCTTTTCGAAAGCCGTTTTTAACACATCAGCATCAGGAATTTCCTTACAGACAGATTCTGAAGATTCAATCTGTTGGAACTGGGCAGGTTCTGTGTGCTGGAATTCAAAGGGTTCAGTATACTGGGACTCTGTTAACTCATTATCATGTTCCTCATGGCGGTCGTGAGTAGGTGTTGGAGCATAAACTCTTTCTGTGATGTACTGCGGTGAACTTGCAGTTGGCAGATCAATTTCTATCAAATCCATACCAACCTCCTCACTCTCACTCTCTTCAGCTTCCAGCTCAAAGCCATCTGACTCCTCATCTTCAGAAGTCTCACTCAAATCAATTAGCCGAGGCATTGCCCTTCTGATGTCATTCACTGTGCAATCAGGTTTAATGAATGATAACATTGTCACCACCTTCTCACACAAAGGCTTCCCAGCAGCAAAGCCTCCCAGTCCTGAACACAGATACACTACCTGTTCTGCTGTGTAGTAATTCAGATGGTAGTACTTTGCTCGGCTCTTCTCAATAAACTGATGCCACTCCTGAAGGCATTTTTCAAGTGCTCTGCACAATATCTGGAGTTGCTCTGAGAGATCACCACATACATTCAGGGGTGCAATATCCTTTACTTTAAAGTCCACTGTCATGCAGACATCTCTTTCTTTACTACAATGCACACATGCCCTCCAGTTTCTATAAAGCATGTTTCCAGATGAGTACAATTCGATAAATGCTTTTCCGAGCCGCTGGACATTGTTAAAATTCTGTTGAAAGTAAACATGTTCAAGACTATAAGTACTGTACTAAATAAGGGGTCCAGCTAATTACAGCTGTCCATTTAGGACTTAACTTTTTTTAAATCTACAATTGTAAGTGCAAAAAGTTGTAATAACTATTTAAATGCTGTGTAAATTTTAAAACTATGATTGGTGTTCCAAGTGAATTTTACACTGATACAATACTATAACTGAAGAAGCTGTATGTGCAGACATTTTGTACACGAAAAACACGTTGCTGTTGGTTTCTTTTGAAGTATCAAATGATTATACATAAATATTGGTTACTTTTATTGGTACATTTTCTCCGTCCATTTTTGCAAACATTATTTTCAAGTATTTCATGCCTGATAACTCAATGAAGTTTGTTGTCTTGTGAGTCAGCGTGAGGGAGTAGCATTCTACACCGAGCCTGATCCTTGGGCTTAACTCTCTCACAAGAGCAGGAGGGAAGGTGGGGAGGGGCCCATAATCAGGTGAGAATGTGCAGGATTAACAGCCCATTCCCGACTCCCCCAGTCAAATCAGGCACAGGGGAAGTCAAGATTGGCCTTCCCACTCAAAGGCCAATTGAAGCCGTCGAGTAGTCACTTTTGAATTAGTTAATGATCTTACCCCATTGACGCTGGTATTTTTACCAGCTCAAGAGGGAACCGTACACCACATGGACAGAAAACCATGATTGCAGCAAGTTCCACCCCACTGGAACATGCCCCCCCCCCACCCCCACCCCATGGTTCCCAATGATCCATTCCCAGCCCTTCTTCACAGCAGCAGCTGACTCAAAGGAGCCTGTCTCACTCACTTGTTCCCTGGGCCCCCTTCTTTTCCCAATACCAGGCCCCACTGCAGTCCCAGAAGTAAACTGTCTTCATATAATAAAGCATTTTTAGGTTTGTTTTCAAGTTCAAGGCCATACTATTTTATTAAATTACCTCCATGAATCTGGCAACTTCCTCTTTCCCACATTCTCTTTTTCCTGACATCAGCATTAGTTTGTTCTGCAATTCTTTTAGTTCCTTCAGGGTGTATATTTTCGATTCGTCAGTGTTCTCATCATAAAGGGCCAGGTGAAGGACTCTTTCGAGTGACAGCTACAAATAAAATTAGGTAAAACAGCTCACCTTCTGTTGAACATGATCAAACATGGACATTTCATAGTGAATTTTGGTTTTAAGTATACACTTTAAGAAAATAGATTTTATTTGTATAATTAACAGCCTATAGTAAACATGCTTTGGAGGTACAGTTGTTAATGCTTTCCATTTGTTTTTAAGTAATCGAGCCTCGTGCAATGCAATATGTATCTAGGTCTCTTGTAACTATGCTGTCTTTAGTTGGCCTATTCTGTCTATGTAACTAAGAATGATGATCTTGGCCCATCATAGATTCTCCATCTGCTTCACTAATGCTCTTTAGGAATGGAAATCTTACCTAGTCTTGCCTAAATGTGGATCCAAACAATGTGGTTGATTCTTCTCTAGCCTTTGAAATAGCCCAACACTCCACTCAGTTCAAGGACATTTAGAAATGGACAGGAGATGTTATCTTTACCATTACTGCCCACCAAGAATAAAAATAATACTCATGCAAGAATCAAATTCAAAACAAACCATCAAATAACAGAGAGATTATCCGATATGTTGCCATCTTCAGTGATACAGATGTAGAACTTTGGGTGATGAGAATCTTATCAGAAATTTGAGTGTGTGATATTTACTTCGATGTGGTAGCTGATGTGGGAAAGGAAATACACTCACACAGATTCAAAAGATCTTATAGAGCTGAGTCTAAAAATACACTGCAGGGACATAAAATTGGAATTTTTGCTTTACATTTGGCCTGTGATCCATCTTGTCACTAAAACTTTGATTTCCAACAACCATACAAAAGCTTATCCTACAAAACCTAACCCAACCTCACCCGAGAATCACTGACTCCAGCCTCAACCTAAGCCCACCCAACCAACTTCACTCTGCGACCAGTGATACATCACCACAGCCTTCTCTTAATTTGATTTGACTAACCATTTATTTAAATGCAAGTACCTTTTCATCATGTGGTTCAAGAACGCTGCCCACAACATAAACTCCTTTATGATTGATGGCCGTTGCTAAAGACAGGGAGGAGGTCTCTACAGATCCATGACTTTCCCTCAAGGTTTTCAGCCATTCCAAGTAACGGGCAGAATCTCTCTAATGAAATAAAGAAATTAAAATTTGGAGCTTAGAACTTCATTTGGTTTCGGCAGTTTCAGAACTGAAGTGAAAACCAAAGTAATTCTGCACACTTGCAACGACCACGCTGCTCAGAGTTAAAACATTGTAAGCTTCTCACCAGTTTTTGGGAAAGTTTAGGGTCACTCTTAAGTGCCTTCTGGATTTTATATACAGCGGTCTTCAACCCTTCAAAATCTGTGTTTTGCTGCAGTTCATAAATTAAGGGAGAATATCCCATCACAGCGTCATGGAAACAGGCGACACGATCAATTTCCATGTCATTTTCTCCAGCTGATATGGATGCCAGGTCCACAAACACTTTGACCTCCCTTAAGTCTGAGTGAAAGCAGAAGACACAAAGGATGAGGGCAACAGGAATATAGAACCATTAAACATGTTTCAAAATCTGCCCAGAGTGACAAAAGGAATTCTAGAATTAAATACAGGGATTACATCATTGTATTTCTACTTACTTGTCAAAGCATCTTTTACCCAGTTTACAAATGGCTGCTTTTGAATAAATTCCTGTAAACACTCTCTGCATTCTGGAGTGATTTTCACCAGTAGCTTTTTGGTCTCAATTAAGTCTCTGTCAATATATTCGAGAGACTGTTTCTTGAAAGAGTGTTCAGTCTGAATAAAAAGTAAGAAAAAGTACCTGATACTGACTGAAGGATGTAAAGTTACAGGATAAACTCCACTTATGTAATCGACATGGAATCATTTGTGAATGTCTTATTATATTTGTAGAAGCTTCACTTTATCATCATTAAATAAGCAAGAGCTATTTTTACTTTCTTCCTGTAAGTGGGGAAGAATATTTGGCCAACCATAATTCAACCACTTAGGACAAATGCTGCAGGCATTCTCTATCAGCATTTGATTGCTTCCTTATAATAACTCCAAAATGTCCGCATGACCACTGTATTGTTACTATGGCTCACATTTAATGTGTTTTCCCAGCTATAACATTAGTCATATCAGTATTTATAAAACTCAAGATATCAGACAACCTCACAGCTATCATTAATCTAAGAAACAGTAGAAAAAAATTCCCCTTCCCAATACATCAAAACACAAAGCCAAAGAACAACACTAACAGCTGGTAAGTAGCAAAGTCAACGGCCAGTCCAAGATTTGATTTGCTTTAGAAATGTTCATTTACCAAGAACCAGATGCCAATACATTACTAACCTACAAAGTATTATATACTTACTACTTTTGTCAAATTCTGAATTTTTCTGAAGTCTCCCTGCAGGTTTAGCTCCCTCACGATGTCTTGAAGTACCCGCGCAGAGTCAACAGCTGAGTGAAGTTGAAAATACTGTTGAATCTGCTCAAGCTTTTTATCAGGCAAATCGCTTTCTTTTACCATTTTGAACATGATGGCTAGCTCATTCCTAATTTCATCAGATTTCTCTCTTTGATCAGAAAACATCCAGTCAAGCTCCTGGAATGTTATGGTGCCCTTGTCAGTTTTACTGCATAGCCCTTTGTAATCAGTCCAGCAGCAGCTCCAGATCCCAGTGCAAAGATCCTCCAACGTACTTTCTTTATAAGTGGACACTGAAGTGGCTCGTAGCCAGCACTTTTGAAGAACCATGCTATCTTTGAGCTGATGCATTGTCATTGCCATGTCTTTAACAGCACTGCTCAGGGCAAAATATTTAACATTACAAATAGGTTGACTTTCAATTTCTTCAGCTGTCCAGGGTTTTGTTTCAATGAGCTCATCGAATCTCATGGATTGGATATTGGCCTTGTGTTTTTCTTCAAGGGGAGTGATATCAGTGACTATAAAGGAAGCATAGATGGGTATTTCTTTAGAAAACAAATCAGTTCTGCAATATATAGAGAGCGTTGAAAATATTTAGATTTGACAAACCACTATTTTAATTTGGAAAATTCAATTTAAACAATAAAATTGAAAACTATAGATCAGAATTTAAAATTGATGGAAGACCCTTAAACAGATACTTATAAAACAGAATGTGTATTTTCCAACCCAGTAACTATTAACAGTGAAGATACAGTAATAAAAGTTGTGAAATATTTTGACAGAAAGGGTTAATTATTTAATTAAAAGATATTTCAATTTCCTGTATTACTGTCTTTGTATTCTTTAAACTACAGACAGTTCACTTTGATGGAACGGGCTCCGTTGCTGAGTCTGTTCACAATTGTGTGCCAGTTGGGATACAACACAGGACAATATAAAGCTGCCATTTGTAAGTTCAGGAAATGTTTGCAACTTAAATCTTTAAAATACACCCCTTTTGGGATTGCGTTCATAACTTTGAGTGTTCATAAGTCAACGTTTAGAAATCGGGAAACCCCTGTGTAAAATCTTACATGTGAAGATTTGTTTGAAAACCTCTTGATATCCATTCCTTTCAAATAACAAGGTATTGAGCCTGTCGACCTGCACACTTTGAGGCTGTGGCACAAGTCTGTCTCTGAAAAATTCTGACCCATTAATCTACAGCTTGAGGGAAACAGATGACCTTAGTTATTATTGCCAAAGAAAAACTGACCTTAACTGATGTTATTGCCATTTATGCATCTGAACTAACAGAATCTACTCGCTTCTATTTCACTTTATATAAGCTCTGAATAATGACTAATGTTGTCATGGGTACGGCAGCCCACCTTGGATCAAGTCCCTTTTATGAAAGTTGTTTTTCTCAGTGGGAAACCCACTCAAGATCTTCAATTTGATTTTAAAATTAACAATGATTATAATTTCATTTCACTTTATAGGATATGGGTGATTGGAGTTAATAATAAGAAGCTTCCAAAGAATGAATTGAATCTTTTCAGCTTTGTGCAAAAATAATAATGATATTCTCAATGAGAATCGTAAAGTGATACAGTGCAGAAGGAGGCAATTCAGCCCATTATTTGGGTGTCAAAATAAGATTTCCAAAAGATCAGAACAGAAGGAGTACGGTTGACCTCCATTATGATAATTTCTCAAAGTGATAATTTTGGCACAGTAAAATGCCAATATTTTCATTACCAATTCTCAACAATACGTATTTCCATCAGAATTTGTAGAATGTGGGCAGCTTTTATAGTGACAGCAATGCACATTATTCCTTGTTTATTATTTACTTCAGTAAGTGCTCGTTATTCCCATGTTTTGACCAAATACTACAAGCAGAGTTAACTTTGTCTTTGTTTGATAAATTTTGATAACATTAATTAAATAAACTCTATGGGAGAATTCATCTGTTGTCTACTTTTCTTTGTTCATCAATTACTCAAAATGACATGCACCATCTTCAGATAGAGAGTTTTGATAAATACTGTACCTGAAATAGTTTCGTGAATTTTATCAACCATATTTATTAATGTTCCAATGGATTTTCTCTCATTCTGAAAGATCTCAAGTTCATCTTCTCTCCTTGACATCAGCTTTTCTGCATCAATTTGAAAAAATGACTTGCTTTGATGGTCTGGGAGTTTCTGTTCTGTAAATGAAGGACACACCTGAAGAAGGGTCACTGGATTCAAAATGCTAACTCTTTTTCTCTCTCCACAGATGCTGCCAGACCTGCTGAGTTTCTCCAGCAATTTCTGTTTCTGTTTCACAAACCAAAATTGTGGAAAATTGACCTGACCACAAAAAAAAGAGTCAAATCCAACCCAGTCCCATCAATCAATTTACCACCCCACTCCCCCTTAGCCATCAGCAAAGTGGTGAAAGTTACCATTGACAGTGCCAACAAATGGTAGTTACACAAAAAACTTACCCACTGATGCTCAATTTAGGCTCCAAAGGCACCACTTAATGACCAACTGCAATAGCTCATTGCAAATGGGATGAAAGAGGAATCCCAGTGGTGAACTAAAAGTAACTGCCCTTGAAAATCAGGCAGTATTTGGCAGAGACTGGCAGCAAGGAATCCAATTAAAATTGGAGTCAATAGGAACCAGGAGGAAATTCTCCCCTGGAGTCCTACCTAGGCACTAGATTAAGTTAGGCTATCTGGTCGGCATGAACGAGTTGAACTGAATGGTCTGTTTCCACGCTGTACATCTCTATGACTCTAAATGGAGGTGATTGTGGTTTTTGGAGGTAGTCATCATAATTCCAGGACATGAGTGCAAGAGGGTACTATCTGAGGCTAAACCCTCTACAGCTGCTTTATTAATGAACATTTTCCCTCACCAAAGATGGGAAAGCTCACCAATAATTGCACAATGCTTACCTCCACTCCTCAGGTACCTATGTAGACATCTAAACCAACATGCAGCAAGATTTAGACAGCATTCAGACTTGGGCTGATAAGGATCTAGTATCATTCATGCCATACCAACACAAAGCAATATCTCCACAAGAGAATATGTTTTCAACCTCCTCTCGCCTATTGCTGAATCCTCCACCATCACCATCAAGAAGGGCTGAGGTGGGGGAGGGGGGTAAATCACCACTGGCCAGAAACTGAACTGGCAAATCCATATAACTCCAGGGAATACCTCCTATTTGTGAGCCTGCATTTGGTAAATTTACTTACCTGCACAATACTTTCTGTATTCCTTTTTGTCTGCTGCCTCTCCAATGTTTACCTATCCATGACTTTCCAGAAGTAAAAGCAATGTGCAGTTGTGTATTGCACAGTTGGTCATTTTTGCTCAGCAAAAATCACTGACTACAACATTTTCCAGAATGCATCTCCCATGGTGGGACTTCACTGAATTGTGTTGCAAAAGTGGCCCAGAGACTTAGAATTCAAAGTTTGGGAGAAGATTTGTAGCTCGGGTGCTCGTTGTTGTGGTTCTGTTTGCCGAGCTGGGAATTTGTCTTGCAAACATTTTGTCCCCTGTCTAGGTGACATCGTCAGTGCTTGGGAGCCTCCTGTGAAGCGCTTCTGTGCTGTTTCCTCCGGCATTTATAGTGGCCTGTCTCTGCCGCTTCCGGTTGTCAGTTCGAGCTGTCCGCTGTAATGGCCGGTATATTGGGTCCAGGTCGATGTGTTTGTTGATAGTCTGTGGATGAGTGCCATGCCTCTAGGAATTCCCTGGCTGTTCTCTGTTCCCAAAGGACTAGCCACACTACCATACATCAGGAGCATTTCTGAACTGACAGCCAGACTACTGCGACCACTAGGACTCATAACAGCACACAAACCAACAGCCACGCTCAGACAACAACTCACCAGAACGAAGGACCCGATACCCAGCATAAGCAAAACTAATGTAGTGTACAAAATCCCATGCAAGGACTGCACAAAACACTACATCGGACAAACAGGAAGACAGTTAACGATCCATATACACGAACACCAACTAGCCACGAAACGACACGACCAGCTATCCTTAGTAGCCACACACATAGACGACAAGCAACATGAATTCGACTGGAACAACACTACCATTAAATGGCAAGCCAAACAGAGAACAGCCAGGGAATTCCTAGAGGCATGGCACTCATCCACAGACTCTATCAACAAACACATCGACCTGGACCCAATATACTGGCCACTACAGCGGACAGCTCGAACTGACAACCGGAAGCGGCAGAGACAGGCCACTATAAATGCCGGAGGAAACAGCACAGAAGCACTTCACAGGAGGCTCCAAAGCACTGAGGATGTCACCTAGACAGGGGACGAAACGTTTGCAAGACAAATTCCCAGCTCGGCGAACAGAACCACAACAGACTTAGAATTCTGCAATGATTGACTCATCCCCTATCTACTTGAAACCACTCCACTGCTGATCAGCTACAAATTAAGGATATAATGGAATATTCTCAATTTTTCCTGGACAAAATCAGCTCTGACAAGCACTCAGGACTCTGAACACCACGAAGGACTAAAGAGTCCTCTTGTTTGGTTATCTGTCGGTCACTCTCAACATGCATTTTTACTCAGTGCACTGTAGTAGCAATGTATACCCTCTACCCTCAGGCTTCTTCTGCAGCAACTTCCAAATCTATGTCTCTACTATATAGAAGGACAAGGGCAGCAGATACACTACCTGCAAGTTTTTCTTCAAGACATGAACCATCCTGACTTGGGAATTATAGCTCAGTACCTTTATCATCTGTGGAGCAAAATCCCGGATCTCCCTTCCTGCCTGTGGATGTATATGTACCTGAACTAAATGAACTGCAACAAAACAACATACTATCATCTTAGCAAAAAGCAATTAGGGATGTGTAACAAATGCTATCCAGTGATGCTTGTAATCAATGAGTGAATACAAATAAATTTTACCTCTATTCATCCAAAGTACCAAGGTGGGACAGGAATGAGAATCAAGCAGTTCTTTTCCATACTTCTATACTGATTTGGAGTAATTGTACTATTGACAGGTTGAAGTGTTTCTGACTCTGACACAGAATATGCATGAATCAGGCTCTGAGGCAACTATAGATCCTTATTACCTGGAGCAACTGGCAAGGTCACTCTAGAGCATGACACCTGCCAATCATCCAACCAGTAAGTAAAGAGATCTTCCTTTGTGGAAGCCAGAGGGTGAGGGTCTCATTTTACCACATGGCTTGATTAATTAACTGTTCTCCGATGGTTTTGTAGTGGTCAGGAGAATAAAGTATATAGACTGAAAGCTGTTCTACACTGTAACTGCAAAGTGAATACAGCATATATTGCAAAAGCCAGTCAGGTGACAGAGTTAATTGTGCCATGTTATGTGAGCCAGACTTACGTGCTTTAAATAAATTGAAATACTCCTTTCTTTTCTGCAGGAGTAACTGTAGGTCAGCAACTGTCATGGAACCTTGCCAGAGATATTCAACCACCATGCGAAAACTCTTCTGAGCATCTTTTAGTAAACCTCTTGCTTTTTCCGAGACATCAAGTTGACTGCAGTCACCTGGAGATCACCATATATATCAGGTATAATGTAGATTCATGTATCCAAGCTAATTACGAGGTAAACATTTAATTGGAATAAACCTACACTATAGTTTCAAAAATTTTCTCTTTTTTTCATATATCTTCCATGTAAAAGAAATAAAGTCAAAAAGCAAAGAATTCAACTTGGACTGGTTCCAGGGAAATCAAATGTACTTAAGGGACAGAATAAAATTTAACTGTAGAGTTGCACTTACGATGTATTAAAACTAAAAGGGGATAGCTGTTTTGCAGTTTACAACATGTGTTGATGACTGAAACAGTCCTCTGTCAATATTGCTTTTAGTTTGTTTGTTACAGGAGAAGTCTTAAAAAGTTAAATCTTATCAGGTCACCTTTTCCTCTGTCCACCAGAAGTTTAAATTGATTTTTAAAAAAGTTTTAACAGACACTGAAGATCATAACACTATTTCCTTTAAAACCACCTTCCTGCATTTAGAAAATTTGTGGTAGCAGGTTTTGTATGACTGTAATGTTCATTCAGGTGGAATTAATACAGAACTATAGCTTCCTATAAATGCTTCAAACTCCACGCACTAAGACCGCTGCAGGGATCATTGGGCACATAACCTCCTTGCTGAGATGGCTTGTGTTTTGCATAAGCCTTTTCGTCAACTTTGTATCACCTCTCAGCTCAGCATCCACTACAATGAATGAGATTTCGCAATCTGAGAGGAAGGCTCCTGCTTCTCCTGGATATATTGTCATGTATGTTTTTACATTCTGGGAAATATCTTCTCTCTCTCAATCTCTCTCTCTGCCTTATACATAACAGGAATGAAGACAGCAGAGTAGCCTCTCAATCATGGTTGCTGGGCCGAGAAGTCAAACTGAATGAAATGACTTTGCATGGTACACGTTGGTAGGGGAACAACGAACCATGAAAGCTAATGGATTGCCGTGAAAAGCCGAAGCAGTCACTACAGTAGTAAAAAACCTGCTGCCAAACCTAATCTCAGGACACTCAGCCATAGGCAACAAATTCTCCAATGTAAGTATCATTTGCATCTCAAAAGCAAATACAGAATCTTTATATCATCGCAGTTCTTTCTGTCTGAAGTCATAGAAGTTGAATCAATGACTCCAGCAGAATCATTTAAAATAACACTATAACCCCACAACTTGTTGAAATTTACTCTATGCTGCAGAGACAGAAATCAAAGTATTTGGGTACTTAGAGTAGTGACATTTGGAGGGCAAAATGGGTTACTCCATTCAGCATTAGCATTCACCGAGCTGAAGGTTCACTGAAGTCGACAGTGGAATCAAAATACAGTAGCACCACTGGGGCTAAACTACCAAACAGTGCAAGAGTTGGTTAGTTCAGATGGCTGGTTTGTGATGCAGAGTGATACCAACAGCATGAATTCAATTTTCACACTGGGCTGAGGTTACCATGAAGGACTCTCCTTCTCAATCTCTCCTGTGACTTGCAATGTGGTGACCCTTAGATTAAACCACTACCAGTCATCTCTCACTAATGGCAGAGTAGCCGAGGACAATGGTGACTTTACCATATGACTTGTTAACAAAGTCTTGTATTTATCGCAGGTAAAAGCAAAGCAAATCGACAAAAATTGATTACCTTGTAGAAGGCAATAATGCACAGCACAATCTGAACTTAGCACACAGCCAACACCTCGGAATTTGCTGCTTTCCATTCTTTTGCCAGATTCTTCGATTATTTCTGATAAAACGTTTGGACATTTTTGGTGCTTCAATACTTGCAACTTTTCAAGTAGTTCAGCTTCCTTTTTGCTCTAAAATTTAGTTGAAAGGAAGACATTTAAAATTCCCCTGCACTCCTGAGCATAACGGTTCTTTCACAAATATAATTCACAGCCAAACATAATCTGCATGTCCCTTTTTCAGTCATAAGATTTTGACTTCTGTCATGAATTAAGATTACACTGTCTACACTTTAATTTTCTTGCATTCATTTTGTATGTGAAGGCATAGAGGAGTAAATGTTTTCAATCTCACATTTCCAGTGGATTGGGAGCAAGTAAAGTATTAGGACTTTAAATGTTGGGGCTATATTTTCAACTGAGGTTCCTTGTGAAACTTTCTCATTGAATGCACAGGATTGCAGAATTAACTCAGTAATATGTCCAAGTGCATTTTCATTGACAATATACACACAATTATGATGGAATTAACCCTAGGCTCTCTACAAGTCCGTTTATCTAACACACACAATTACAGCAGAATGTACCCATTAATATTACCAGTTGCCTTAGCACTTCACACATGACTACAGCAGACCCCTTATTCTTGTGATAAAGAAAGTTAAAAATCACATGACATCAGGGTATAGTCAGGTAGATGAAGGAGCAGTGTTCCAAAAGCTAGTGCTTCCAAATAAACCTGTTGAACTATAACCTGGTGTTGTGTGATTTTTAAGTTTGTCCACCCTAGTCCAACACTGGCTCCTCCACATAATGTGACGAAAAAGTAATCCTTCATTTTCAGGTGGAAACAGCAAGGGGAAAATGAAATCAGCCGCCCCACTCTTTCCTATGAAAGTGACTTCTTTGGCCTCATGGGAGCAAATCTGATGAAAGATCCCTTTAAAATATTAATGTTCACATATAGGCCAATTTGTTAAACATTTTCACATCTAACAAGAGTAGCTATTGGCAACAAGCACCAGTAACTTTAAATGAAACTCTGGCTTTGCTGGCTATTGCAAAGGATAGGAAAGTTTGAGATTTGTACTTACATTGATTGAATGGAAAATAATCTCCCAAAATTAACATCTTAAATTAATCTCTTGTGGGTTAAACATTTTCATATGGTATTTTCTCTTACCTGGCAAACCTCTTTCACAGCATTAAGTGCACAACACTCAAAACAATCCAAAAGAGTGGGATTTAATGCAGTTAAAGTTTCCTTCTCATTCCAGTAGATTACAATCTGATCACAGGGTGTCTCCTATTAATTAAATGCAACAGTCAAAATACAATGTATAACCACAGTTATAACATGCATGGGATTTTTAAAAATAAAGTTTGAATTTTAGCAAATAGTTGGGTACTTGAAACATGCAACTGTGTTTCTGTCTCCACTGATGTTGCCTGATCTGCTGGAAGTAGAGAGTACTTTCCATTTCTATTCCTCTAACATCATTACTGTGAGCTAAAAAGGGGTGTCACTGTCTTAGTTTCTTTTGCTAACTGCATAGAACTGATGGGATATCACACTTGATACACTGGAAATACGCTGCTCGCTTTTACAGGGGTCAGAGACATAAAGTCCTCCAGCATGGAAACAGACCCTTTGGTCCAACTAGTCTATGTTGACCATATTCCTAAACCAACTAATCTTATTTGCCTGTGTTTGGCCCATATCCCTCCAAACCTTTCCTATCATGTACTTATCCAAATGTTATTATTGTAACTGCACCTGTATGCACCACTTCCTCTGCCAGTTCATTCCATACACGAACCACTCTCTATGTAAAAACATTGCCCCTCGTGTTCTTTTTAAATTTTTCTCCTCTCACTTTAAAAATGTGCCTGCTAAGTTTTTCTCCCCTGCTCTAGGGGAAAGACCTTGCTATTTACCTTATCTAATCCCCTCATGATTTTCTACAAGGTCACCCCTCAACCTCCTACATTCCAGTGAATAAAGTCCCAGCCTATCCAGTCTATCTTTATAACTTAAACCCTCCATTCCCATCAACATCCTGGTAAATTTTTCCTGAACCCTCTTCAGTTTAATAATATCCTTTTTCGGGACGCCATGTTGAGGTTGTAAAGTATGTTGGTGAGACCTCTTTTGAAGTAGTGTGCACAGATCTGGTTGCCCATTTCTTAACCAATGTGTCTACATGTGATGTAAATTTCAAAGAATTATGTACCAGAACTCCCAGGTCTCTCTGTTCTACAACACTACCCAGGGCCCTACCATTATTTGAATAAGTTCTACCCTTGTTTGTTTTACCTTGCATTTATCAAAACTATCTACCACTCCTCAGCTCATTGACCAAATTGATTAAGATCTCTTTGTAATCTTAAATAACTTTCTTCACTGTCCACTAAACCACCACTTTTGGTCTCATTGCAAGCTTACTAATCATGCCTCCAATATTTTCATCCAATTCGTTTATATAAATGACAAATAAAAGCACCTTCAAAATTAGCTCATTGCCGATCGCCACACGCTCAATTTGAGTTCAAGAGGGCTCTCACATTCGTTTTACACATTAAGTTATCTTTCTCAATAAAATTTACATCAAAGTTGTGACTATCTCTGAGGGTCTCTGCAGATGCAGATTTCAGAACTCTAAATTGCCAACCTATAATTTTACTGATACTGTCAATTAGTAAATCAGTACTTAATTTATGACAAAACACCTGTCTAGTATCAGACGATTATAGAAAACAGAAGAACTGCATTTGTAGACTACCTGCTCCAATCTTTTTATAAGGTCAGTTTTTGTCATATCTCTCCACTCAGTTGTCCAGTCAGCAAATCCACATTCTAAGGAGAAGTGGCAACACCACATCTGCAAAGTGAGTGAAATGTTTATGAATTGCTTCTGAACTTATTGCAACATCATTCAAAATAATTATATGCATGACAGATCTTTGAAAAAAAATTCAAGTTTACACTGATTGCTGCATGCACACTGCAGAACAATTTCCAACGTTGAGATGTCAGGTCACAAGCAAAGTCAACAGCTTGTGATCATGCAGTTCATACAATTTAACAGGACCCAGAACATATCTATTCCTTTTGATAAACATCAAGAATGGATTCACTGCCCAGCACATCTTTGCCTCCACTGAGAGACACAGCTACATGAAAGAGCTACAATCAATCCACATATGAAGTGCAAACTAGCCACATTCCAAATGGAACCATGTCTCAGATCTCCATACTGCAAGGATGAGTTCTGAATGGGCTGCTCTCCAATCTCTTTCCTCTCATTCATAAGTTGTAAAAATAGACTAAGATTCATTCCTTGAGCATGTGACAAGAGTAGGGAAGAACGCACAAACTGAGGAATTATCTCTCTCTCTCTTTCCCCCTCCCTTGTCTGGGTTAACTTCAATTCTTTGCAGTTCAACCAGCAAGTCCTGTGCAACAACTTGGTCAGTACCTGAAGGGGCAGATTCAGATTTTGGGTGGCCTTCCAGGAATGTTTTCTTATTTGAGATGTGGATCTCATGCCAGGTTGAACTAATATGGTGAGTTCCATAGTCTAGTAAACTATAGGGGTTGAAAACCAAAACTACCACTGCAAACACAGCTCCTGTTTGAAGCCAAGACCACCCATCCATTAATTTTAACCAAAGTACAATGTTGATAATGGGCTAGAAGTGTTGCACTTTTGACTTGCAAAATCCAACATCAAAATTTGCCATGGAAACACCAGTTGTGGAAACAACTCATATTCCAGCCTAGATGGGTGACGAAACGTCTAAAATGAACCTTCCAGCTCAGTGAGCAAACCTACATCCAGAACCTCAACCTGAGCTACAAATCTTCTCAAAACATGTTAAGAAGCATTTGAGGCAGCGACCAGTACAGCTTAGAAAGTTGGTGAGAAGATTTGTAGCTCGGGTGCTTGTTGTTGTGGTTCTGTTCGCCGAGCTGGGAATTTGTGTTGCAGACATTTCGTTCCCTGTCTAGGTGATGTCCTCAGTGCTTGGGAGCCTCCTGTGAAGCTTCAGGATGTTACCTAGACAGGGGACGGAACGTCTGCAACACAAATTCCCAGCTCAGCGAACAGAACTACAACAGTACAGGTTAGAGTTGGACTAATACTTGCAGCACAGAAAAGGACAAGGAAATGGAAATTTTGTTCATTTTTTGAAAAAAAAAGTTCAAATTAAGTGTTGGCACTTGAGAGTTCAAGTGGCTTTGTTCTATATTTGCTTCTATTGCTTAAAACAGGATGTTCTGTATTTCATCCTGTTCCTTTTATAAATGATGATTTGAAATACAGCCAACATGCAATACTTTTATTGGACACTTAAAACACTTTAAGTAGATTTCAGATAGTAAAAGAGTAAATATGGGGTAGATGACAGCACTGGGGTAATGTCATTGAAATTCAGAGACCCATGCTAGGGCTCATGGGTTCAAATCTCACTGTCGCAGCTTTGAATTCAATTCATTTTTAAAAAGTTGGAATATAAAGCTCATCTCATTAACAGCAAGCATAATCAATTACTTCAAAAGTCCATTTTTGTCAAACATGTCCTTGAGGGCAGAAAATCTGCCATCCTTACCTGGTCTGGCCGACGTGTGACTTCAGACTCACAGCAATGTGGTTGACTCATAAATGCTTTCTGAGCGAACCAGTCAGTGCAAAGGTAATCGGGGGATGAGCAAGAAATGGTGGGTTTGGCGGCAAAGCCTGTGACTTATGAAAGGATAAGTAAAATAAAGTACCTCTGGTTCTTTACTGTAAGTGAACTTTGTTTTGTTAAGTATGTTTTTCTGCAAGGTTGTCGTCCGCCAAGAACGGAGGGTACTTTGACAAGAGTCAACTATTTCCTTTACATTGACATGGATGAGATTTGCTTCAGGAGATGGGTCAGCCTGTGATTGCTGGAATGAAGAAGGAGAGAAATCAAAGTGCCGTTCAATGTAAGTTGTTACAGGCTAAGACTGACAAAAGCACAATGGACAATCGGCTAAAATTGCACGATCATTGGGTCAGTAGCAACATCACTGCAGAACACAGGATGAAGATAATGAATAGCGAAAGTTACCAGGATAGTATTGTCCGAGGTTAAAATTACTCCTGATTCAGCTAGTTGATGGGTGCTTGCTTTGCTAAGCATGACTCATCTTTAATTCCTCAGGTATTCAACCAAACTCCAGTGAAAGATTGATGGAATATCCCTAAGATAGTCAGAAGCCTGGCTACACTACTGTTTTCTTAATGTTCCTAATTCCTTATAAACACCAGAACCTTTATCCAGCCTGCACAAAACAACTGAAACTCAGGGTCAATGAATCACTGCATCATAAAGTACTGATGAGGCCTTTTAACCCATCAAGTCTATATGACTAAAGCTACACTAAATACACACCAGTTCCACTTTCCAACCCTTCTGGCCCATAGCCTTGAAGTTTTTGGCATTTCAAGTGCTCATGCAAGCACTTTTGAAAAGGTTACCCACCTTATCTATCCTCCCAGGTAGTGCATGCCAAATCCCCACTGTCCTCTGGGCGAAAAACATTTTCCTCAAATCCCCTGAAAACCTTCTGCCTTTCATGAGAAAAGTGTGCCCCTGCGTTCTTGACCCTTTGATTGAAGGGATCAGCTGCTTCCTGTTCACCTGCCCATGACCCTCAATAACCTTATGGATCTCTAACAGGTTCCCCACTCCATCTTCTTTGCATGCATCAGAGCTGGGTCTCCCAGATATGGTCATAGAGGAAGCCCTGACACAAATGCAGCAGTCAATATTCTAAGTAAGTAAAGGTTATCAGAGCTTCACAAGAATGCATGTGTGTCTCGTTTCAGGGATCCAGGTCAGAAAAGAGGTTCAAAGCCATCTCATGTGTAAATAGAATAATAAATTAACGTAGATTGAACCTGTGTTCAAAGAACCCACTCCTTGCCCAGAAGGAAAGAAGAGTTAATGTCAGTTAATAAAATATCATGATCTGACTGGATTTGTACACATGAAAATGGGGGGGACCAGTAAGACTGGTATGTCACATTTACCAGTATGTCGCATTTACCAGTATGTCGCATTTACCAGTATGTCGCATTTGGAGTATGTCACATTTACCAGTATGTCACAGTTACCAGTATGTCATATGTACCAGTATGTCACATTTACCGGTATGTCACATTTACCAGAATGTCACATTTACCAGTATGTCGCATTTACCAGTATGTCACATTTTTCAATGTCAATTTCTTTTTCAACTGTTTTTTGTTTTCTCTCTGGGTGAGCAGGCATAAACAGAAACATGCAGAGATAGGCCAGAAATGGCAACTCCATCTCCCTTTCCCATTTAAGTGAGATACCTTCCTAATGGCTCCACTAACTCAGGTGGAGACCCGAGTTTATGACACTGGTACAACCAAGCAGATTACTCTCCAACAATAGAATCAAAGTTTTACTTTACTCATACAAAGGAATCCAGATTCAATTGTTTACTCATACAAAGGAATCCAGATTCAATAAAAGAAAAACCACTATCCATCTTTTCCTTTATTCATTCATGGAATATGAAACAGCTGGCTGGTCCTTAATTGCCTGTTGTAAGGTTGCGTGAACTGCCTTCCTGAACCGCTGTGGTCCATGTGGGGCAAATAAGAAGGGGTTTTTAGGCATTATGATCCAGCAACAGTGGAGGAATGGTGATAATATTGCAAGTCAGGATGACTGTGGCCTTGAGGGAATTTGCAGTTGGTAGTGTTCTGCACTGTCCTTAGATGATAGAGTTTGAAAAATTAAAAGGTGCGTTAAAGGGAGGCTTGATAAGTATTGCAGTGCACATCATATTCACATACACTGATGTTGGTGTGCATTAATAGTGGAGGGAATGAATGTTAGGATGGGGTGCTGATCAAGTGGGCTGCTTTAGCTCAGGATAATGTTGAGCTTCTGAAATATTAATAGAACTGCAATCATCCAAGCAAGTGGGGAACATTCCATCACACCCATGATTTGTTTCTTGTAGATGGTGAACAGGCTTTGAGAATCAGATGGGGAGTTTCTCACCTCAAAAATCTCAGCCTCTGGCTGATTCCTATAGCCACAGTATTACAAGGGATTATCTCAATCAGTTTCTGGTCAATGGTAACACCTGGGATGTTGACAGAGGAGGGTTCAATGATGGCAATTCATTGACTTTGGTTTACAAAAACTTGAGGCCATGTAGGATGCTATATCAATGCACTACCTTTCATTTAGGCAACAAACTCTCCTGCATTTTACATTCAGATTAGTTAAAGGCTTACCTCTCTTAGCCGTTTCTTTATTTTCTCAGCAAATTTCATTACAAGTTGAAATGAAAGAGCTGGAACTTCGTACAATCGTGTGTTCTCAGTCAATTCACAAATTATTGTATGCACCTTAATACCCCACTTTAAGCAATTTTCTGGAGAGATATTCTCTCTGCAAAAACAAGCATGCAAACTGAATTACTAACAGAAGAGAAACATTCAATATAAAGATTCTGGGTTATTTGACTACTGGTACATGAAGAACCAAGGCTATTTTATATGCTAGAAATTGTGAATGATCACTTTGCATATATACTTAACCATGCTGTTAATTTAATAATTCAGGCATAGTTTCACTAAACTGTAAGAGGCTCTCAGTTAAGAACTGTTCTGTTCTAGTTAGGTCTTCCCACCCAAATTTAGACAATCTTTCCTAACTGGCTGCTCTATAGAAACATCATCCACAGACAATGGCAACTGTTACATATGATCCTTGTAACCTCCAAACCTCAATCACTTTACATGAGCACTCACGTATTTCCATGCTGCCAGACTCCCTGCTCAATGTCAAGTTAAGGATAAGTTGCAACATCCTTCATTAGAATAAACAAAAGCTTTAGTTTTCCTCCGTAAACACCAATTCAACTGTCTTGTCAGTAACTCCACCTACCACATACACCATGCTGCTTCATGAAGAGATGAACTTCAAACATCACATCTTATCCATCATCATAGTTATCTTTACAACACTCATGGCCCTGATTTGCACTCAACTTAGCCCTGATGTCAATCAAACTCTAAATTGTTAAAACCAGAGTTACCTATGTGTATTCATCCAATAAAACCCATTCATCATTTCCATCCTCACTGAACTACATAGATTTATTTTTTCCACACACATTCAAATTTAAGTTATATCATGGCCTCAGACTTCCTAATTCTGTGATCTCCAACTTTAAATCCCATTTCAATCCCTCAGTTCTCTGCTTCTGGCCTTTAATACATTGTACTCTCTTTTCCTGTTACTGACTCATCCTTTAGGTCACTCAGCCCTTGTTCCCTCGTTCTTACTCCCGATATCCCTCTAACAACACCCTTTGTCCTTAGAAACCATATTAAACCAGACCTTTTTCAATCCTTTGGTCATTCTTTCTATTCCCTTCCTCCATAATTCATTTGTCAAAAGTTTATTCTTTCTGGGAAGCAACTTGGGGGATATTTTATATATGAGAAAGGTACATTATGAAAATAAAACTTGTTTTGCGATTCTTGCGAAAGTGAATGAAACATTTAACTGTAACCACGCCAACAACAGGTTAGTCTGCTACAAGTTGTAGGCAGGGAAAGGGAGGCCATGTTGAACATTCAATGAGGTTCATTAAGGAAATGGAATGAAAACTATGTTGATGTGAAGCGTTTCAGAAAAGTTCTGAAGGGAAGGGAAGAAAACCAGAGGAAGACAAATTGTGAGAACACTATTTTAGTTAACAGTGCTTTACCTAGGAAATAACCTAAAAACTGCAAGAACTACAGATGCTACAAACTGGAAACAAAAATAGAGCTGAGTGACCCTCAGTTCTGAAAGGGTCACTCCACCTGAAACATTAACTCTGATTTATCTCCACAGAAGCTGCCAGACCTGCTGAGCTTTTCCAGCAATTCCTGTTTTTGTTTCAGATAAACAAACATAGTTAATATTTGTCATAACCAAATGATATCTGATATATAAAATTTACCTTTCCGATTGGTGGTCTACCATTTCTTTAATAAAAGAGATGATTTTGCCAAATGCCTGCAAAATAATGAGACAATCCTTAAGTTTACTGATTGTAACGTTCAACAAATCATAAAGTGGTAATGAAGAGTTTGCAATGCTCTTCCTAGTGTGGAAATGGAGATCAACACACAAGAACAAGGCTGAATTTGATGCTAGATACCTCAGTTTCCATTGCAACACAAGCAGAAGTCACCCACCATCCGGGTGATGTGATGGGAGCCCAGACTAAAGTTACATAACTTCAGTTTGGTGCTGTGTTTGCTGCTAAACTTCAGCCTGTTGTCATCATTGTTGTGGATAGAGCGAACAGACTAATACAGCAGCCCAGGAAATCACGAATTTGGAGGTGCCTAGGGAATGGCACTTGTTTCATAGAGCCCGACCCTTCCATCCTCTCTAAGATGAAAGCATTCACACCCTCAGCACTGTCCCTTCCACTGTGCCTCTCCCACACAGCCCAGAGTATGGCCACGCATGAAGTGGTGCAGTCTAAACCTGAGACTTTTAAAACTACAATTGAAACATTTAATGATTGCAAGGAGGAATTGGACATTGCACTTAGTGCTAAAGGATATCAGGGAAAGGCGGGAACAGGCAGCTGAGTTGGATGATCAGCTATGATGAATAGCGGAGCAGGTGTAAAGGGCTAAATGGCCTACTCCTGCTCCTAATTTCAATGTTTCTAGAAATGCTCAACTGCAAGACCATCTGCAGACTCTCCGACTGGATGTCAGCAGCCTTCCGTCAATGATGCTGCAGTCACTGGGGTCAGACTGGTGGAAACACTAAGATAGGCAAAGACACGTAAAAGGCAGGAATCAAGGGAAAGCACAAGGACTTTTATATAGAAGGTAGAAGAGGCAAATTAAATAAAAGGTTAGCTTGATTTATAAAGTTGCTTGGGAACGTCTAGTTCATAATGGTGGCCAAGAGGACAGGGAGGTTCAGTTACAGGGAGGTGGTCAGGCTTGGAATTGCTATTGAATGGGGGAGTTGGGGTGCATTCACTCGAATCACAGTCAGGTGAGTCAAACACTAAAAATCAGGCTCAGAAAGGGGGTGCAGTTATTGATTTCCCATTTCCTTTCTGCTCCTCAGCTATCACTGCATTCCTGGTTGCAGGGTGAGATGGCGCAGCTTGTAGTAGACCACAATGAATTGTGACTTGCAATACAGAATTCCACTAGAACTGAGCAAACAGTGAAAGTATTATTTGAAATCCGCTCCCCCCCTTCCCCACCTTGGTCTGCTTGAACACATTTTGTGTGGCAGCGAGTTCTTTGTTCGATGCATGCTGCCTATGTTTGGGAAAGTTGTGCGTTGGCCTCATGAGCCATATGTTGAACAGATAGCCCTTCTCAACCAATAACTACCCTCTGGTTTGTTGCAGTGACTCAAATGTAGTCAATACAACAGACTAGTACAGAATGAAAGTGTCATTGCTCGAAAACTAAAGAACAGAAGGAAGCTATTTGGCCCTTCAAGCCTCTTCCACCATCCAATTATGATCTTGGCTGAACTGTCACTTAACTTTGCCTTAAAGTTTCCCTCAGATCCCTTCATATATTTTGGTCCACAAAAATGTATCAATCTCAACTTTGAAATTAACCATTGATCCAGCATCGATTATTATTTGCAGAAAGTACAAACATCCTTTGTAAAAAGGTCTGGTGCTATATTTTAGATTATGTCCCCTAATCCTAGGTTCCCCAACTAACAATAATAGTTTCCCCAATCTACCCTAGTTGTTTGCCCCAGCCACTTCTATCAGGATATTGGCCATTTGCTTGCATGATTCCTCAGAACGGTAACGCACAAGCTGGATATTGAGTGAATGCTATTCCATCAGCTTGAAGTACATCTCAGAGCAACTTGTATGCTGTCCATGAGGCAATAAAACCATAAGATATGGGAGCAGATTTAGGCCATTTGGCCAATCAAATCGGGTCCACCATTTGATCATGGCTGATGTGTTTCTCAATCTCATTCTCCTGCCTTCTCCCCATAACCAGTGTTCCCTTTACCAGTCAAAAAAACCCAACTATCTCTGAGCAGGGGAAATCGGTGATTCTCACAAAGCCATATACAGTACTGGCTCCACCTATTTTTCTCTGGTGCACTATACAAGGACATAACACAATGTTAGATGGAAGGTTGAGTTCTAAATTTGCATCTCTGCTGTTGAATCAGCATTAGATGTTGATTGGCATCATGATCTGTCTGCTCTTCATACATCTACAAACAAGAGTAATGTCCTAGACAATTTGGTGTGTGGCACCTTCACCATTGAAGAAACAGGCACTGCACAACAGAATTTTGCACCATTTATATTGAACAATCAAAATAGCATCCATTTTGTAAATCTGGCAGAGTGATGCACTCACATAAAGGGACCCAAGGGGCAACTTTTTCATGCAGAGGGTGGTGCGTGTTTGGAATGTGCTGCCAGAGGAAGAGGTGGAGACTGGTACACTTACAACATTTAAAAGGCATCTGGATGGGTACATGAACAGGAAGAATTTAGAGGAATATGGGGCAAGTGCTGGCAAATGGGTCCAGATTACTTGAGGGTATTTGGTTGGGTGAGATGGACCACAAGGTCTGTTTCTGTGCTGTACATCTCTACGACTCTATGACTGTAACATGGACAGCTGTTCCAATGTAAATTACAAAGGGTGCAGTTTTATAATGAATCTTCAGGATGAGTGTAGTTTGTGATGAACACCAGTAAGTTTGAAACACATTAACAAAAAAACACTTAAAACAAACCTGAAAATCTTGGTTGCACAGTTTAAAGTTAGAATTTCTCATTTTTGTTTTAGATTCTTGCAATCTGTCCATTAATTCTTGAGCAACATGTTTTAGGGCCATTCCCATTTCCTTTGAATATTCAGGAATATCATCAGTCGCAATCAGTGAAAACCAGGTGAGAACCAGTTTTGGGTCCTTCTCAATCATAGGCTTCATCTGGAACATGAGTTCCAGTAATTTTCTAAAGCAAAAATAGAAAGCACACGTCTCAAAAGTTGTTACATTTCTTTCACGTTTGTGTATATTTTTCTTATCTCTATAAATTATTATAAATATTTTAAATGTGTTGCAAACACTACACATCCATGCAATCTATAAAGTACAGCAGATGAAGAAGTCAGCTAATTGAGATGTTTAAGATGATCAATGGAATTGATAGTTTTTCTATTTCCGCTACTGGGGGTGTCCAGAACAAGGGAGCACATAATGATAAAACTGGAGATAGACTGTTCAGGTGTGATTTCAGGAAGCACCTGTTCACACAAAGAGCAGAAGAAATCTGAAACACACTCCACCTCACCCCCAACTACAACTCATTGAAGTCAGTGGAAAAACTTAAAAACTGGAATTGATCAATTTTAAGTGAGGTGAGAGTATTAAGATACTTTCTGGATAGTTAGAGGCTCATTCTCCGGAGTGGAAAGATCAATCACAGGACGGCACAGGTTCAAGGTGAGAGGGGGAAGGTTGAGCAGAGAAGTGCAGGGAAAATGTTTCACACAGAGGATGGTTGGGTGCCTGGAAGGCACAGCCAGTGAAGGTAGTGGAAGCAGGCACATTAGCAACATTTAAGGTGTATCTTGATAGACACATGAATATGAGATGAACAGATGGATAGAAACTGTGCATGGGCAATAAGTAATGGGTCTAAATAAGGATTAGACTGGCTTGGTAGGCTGAAAGACCTGTTCCTACGCTGTATTGTATTGTTTTGTAACAAAGACAGATACAACAGATGGATCTAAAATGTGGGTTAACCATTATCTCATTGGATAATGGAACATGCTCAAGGAGTCTAATCATTATGGAGTATTTTAGAATCCCTCTAATCAACTAAATTTCAGCATAATGTGTTCAGTACTGTCTGCAGTCAGGTTTATCTCAAGATGAGTGTCACTGTGAATCTATCCATTCAAGCCAAGGTTTCCCAATTTTCCATAACACTACGAGATCATTGGTAAGCTGTAGTTAATCAGAAACAAGTAAGAAATAGTTCAAGGCAGCTTTGGTGCAATTAAGCTTCTATTTTCACACCATCTTTCAGATGCAATCAATAATGGGTTAAGGAATGGATAATAGAAATGAACGGAACTTTGTACATGTTGGAAATTTAGGTGCAGAACCTTGCGTTAAATAAATCAGCCATTGGCTTCCAGCACAAAGTTGATCCAAAATGGGCATGACATGCAGAAAGCAGAGTGGGGAAAGGTCTATGAAGCCTATACGGTTGAATCAATGTATCACAGGCTTTTTCACTGGCACCATCTCTGTCTATGACATAAATTATCTGCAAATGATGTTGTCTATAAAAGATAGACAACATCATTTACAGATAAGCACTAACAATGGAATGAAAACGTCACTCTGCTTTTATATCAAATGAATCAATAATTGCACAACACAATTCAGCGTTATAAAGAGTATAAGCGAAGCTGATAAATTACACACCAGCCTGTCGCTCTTCATCTCCTATAGTCAGTAACATACAAGCCAGGGTCCAAAACCCTAACTTTTGCAATGTAACACATCTGTGTTATTTACTTGTAAGTGTAAAATAAAATTTAACTTAAATCTTTCATTTAGTTGAAAGTTTGAAATTCAAACTTTTCCAACTTTTCCATTAATTGTCACCACTTAATTCCCTTCCTAACATCACCAGTTACTTCCTTACTTCATCCATGCCTTTGTTATCTCCTAGCTTGACTACTCCAATGTGCTGCTGACTGGTAACCCAACTTACATTCTCCACAAACTTGAACTCAGCCATATCTCGGCTGCCTTTATGCTACATTGCTCCAACTCCTATTCATCTCGTGCTTGCTGACTTTCAATAGTTCCTTGTCCACAATACTCAGATTTCCGTTTCTGCTCCAGTTCTGAATTATTGCATGTTTCTGTTTTAATTGTTCCACCATTGGTGGTAGTGCCTTTAGCTGCCAAGGTTCCAAGCTTTGAGCTTACCCCATGCTCTATGTATTCCTGCCTCTCACCCCTGCTTTAAAAACTGCTTAAAACCTCTTTCATAGAACTTATTCTAGGATTCCTTTCACAGTACCTTCCAAACCCATGTCCAATGTCATCTCAAAGGATTAGGGCAGTAGTTACATGAGAATATTACCACCTGCAAGATCCCCTCCAAGCCACTCGCCAACCTGACTTGAAAACATATTGACATTCCCTCAGTAACGTAGGGTCAAAATTCTTAAGCTACTCTCTAATGATGTTGTGGGTCTACCTGCAGCAAATGGAATGCAGTGGTTCAAGGAGAAAATCCACCAACACCTTCTTGAGGGCAACTAGGGATAGGCAATAAATGCTGACCCAGCTAGGAACACCCACATGCCACATATGAATGAAAAAAAAGACTCCCTGTGCGGCTATAACTCATTTGCATAGTCTTCTACATTAAAAGGATTATTATACACATAGAAGCTCTTGGTGCTGCAAGTATAAAGCACATAAGAACATCTGGCCTGTTAAGCCTGCTCTGCCATTCAACAGGATCATGGCTGGTCTTTTCATGGACTCAGCTCCACTTACCTGCCAGCTCACCGTAACCCTTAATTCCTTTATTCTTCAAAAACCTATCTTTGCCTTCCTTGTCTGAAAGAATATGGAGACAAACCGCAGATTCATCCTGTGCACTAACATGGTGGTAACAGAATATTTTGATCATCTACTCCATATGGGACAAATCTTTCTGAATAACCGTAGAAATTCTTGTACCAAATAGACCACCAAAGGCATCTTGCAATTAAGGATAGGGAAGGAATGCTGAGCCAGTCAGAGAAGTATCAACAACTGAAAAATAATCATACTGGAATCATTAGAGTATCTTTAATGAAATAGATTACAAATTAACCAATCCTGAACACCATTGCACTAAGATTGTGCATCAAAGTTTACCAGAAGATAGTTAAAATACTTATAAATGTTACCTTCTTATTTCACATTTCTCTCTTATTCTGTATCGAAAGCTTTCATACTGAAGTCTTTGCAGCGGTTCTAATTTGCTGGAACTGGTGTCACTGCTCACTGGTGGTTGATGCTGTTCTGTACACCAGTGAAGAAGTGGTACAACTTGCACAAACTCCAAAACTTCTTGAGAAATGCAGTAGTTAATCAATGCTGTACACGTACTGGAAAGCAATACAATTATAGAGTTAGTGCCAGGCCAAACCCAACGAAGGAACTATTTATATCTGTTCCTCAGAAAAAAAATGATTCGGTGAGCCAGTTAACAAAATTTATTGTGAGTTACTCAGATAGACTGCTTTGAAGATACATTATTATCCAAAGTGCAAAAGAAAATGTATTGAGCTCTACAAACAGATAAAGGAAGAATATGTAACACTTCTATGCATTTTATTTAAGATTCTGAATGGGATTGACAGGGTAAACACTGAGAGACAGCTTTTGCTAACTGAGGCATCAAAAATACAAGGGTACCATCTCAGGATAAAGGAGTGCAGTATGATCATTTGGGATTGAGATTGAGAGGGTTGAGAATCTTTGAATTCTCTACCCCAGAGGGTTGTGTACATGCCCTTGCTGAATTTATTCAAGGCTGGGGTAACAGATGTTTGATCAGGGAATTGAGAAATGAGGAGTGGGTGAGAAAGTGGAGTTAAAGTTGTGCATCAGCCACGATAATATTGAGTTATAAAGCAGAGTCATTGGGTAATTTTATTCCTAACCTCTTGTGTTTACTACTCAAGATTAAGCTGTCTGGTCAGTCATGTTTTTTTCTGAATATCGCTGTACAATGACGGGAAGACACTAAAAAAAGTAAAGGTTTTTAACACTGACATATGTAAACAGTATAACCTTCTTATAATGTAATTTGAGGATCCCTGGATCAGTAGTGACATTTGCATTGCTGGATTGTGCTAACATGTCTCATAGACACAGAAGCCTGGTACTAACTAGTGTTTGGGGAGTGGAGAGCCTTCAAAAGATTCCTGGAGATTTAGTTATTTGCTTCAATCTTCCTGAAACAAATAACCGTGATGTGGAGGTGCCGGCGTTAGACTGGGGTGGACAAAGTTAAAAATCACACAACATCATAGGACACAGAATTTATAGCAAAAGATCATAGTGTTAAAAAAGGACACAATCTGTAGGCAGTCAATCCATGTGACATTTTATAAATTCCTACTTTGGAAACAGAATCAGTCTGACTCAAGACTAGAATACATATAGACTCTAACCTGACACCTTTAATGCATTGTCTGAGCTCAGATGTCAGCTTTATTTTTATAAAACCTTGTTACCTTGGGTACGTGACTTGAAAGAAGTTCTGGGATTTACATATTAATAAATTTAAACCTGCAATCCATTCTAAAAGATGAAAGACTTGCCAGAAATCAAGGTTTGTTCATATATTGCATCAGTTGTATGACAGTACGATCTTTTGCTATAAATTCTGTGTTCTATGATCCTGCTCCACTAGCTACCTGACAAAGAGGCAGCGCTCTGAAAGCTAGTGCTTCCAAATAAGACTGTTGGATTATAACCTGGTGTGGTATGATTTTTAATTTGGAACAAATAGGACATGCCAAGGTGACACATAAAGACCAGTGCACTCAATGATGCCCACATTTCAAAATGACCCAGATACTGGATGCAAACATCAATGCAATGGAATGGTTGGAGAAGGCAGATTTAAAAAGAATACACATTTAACAATTCTGCATATTATAGCAGAAGACAGAACTGGAGAATACATGTCACAAAGGGTTTAGTCTGGTGATGAACGTGATGGTTGCACATTATTAAATAATGTGATTGGATAACTACGATCATATGCGATAAAATAGTGAAAGCATTGCCTTGATTTACAATAGAGTGAGGATTGACATAAGTTAAGAAATATAAAAGTACTACTTGATTTAGGGTCGGTGATATAACACATTGAGGTCACCACATAGAGTTGTAATTCCATGTAAGATAGTTGGAGTAAGCAATTTTATAATTAAAGATGTAGAATCTACTGAGATATCTATGCTGTTAAATAAACCTATGCAAAAGGGTGAAAATGAAACTCGACATTGAACATGATAAGGCAGTGTTTTTGGAAGGTTAGTGGATCAGCAGTTTCACTCTGTCAGGAAATTACTGTATTCCTTTAATAAAATCTGGCATCTTTTATCAGACTGTTAGACAAATGTTAATGGGATCTGGCAATATGAATCAAAGAGAAAATAATCTTAAAGTCACAATAATGATATTTTCACTTATTTGCCAAAGGTTGAAAATGGCTGCTAAAAGATGCAGATATGGTTGATGAATATATGGAGTGAATAGAGATTCATGATAAATGTGACATTTGTATTAAATATCAGAGAATGTCTCCACTGCTTATTGTAAGCTATATCAGCACAGGGCAATAAAAGGCCCCTGGCATGCATCTAAAGATTTGGGACAAAGACGTAATATTTTCACTTTAAATTTTGTATGCTCGACAACTAGATTTAGTCTTACTACAGTAATGTGCAGTAAGGACAAAAGGATCAATATAGACACTGCAATGGACAATGGACTAGACTCAGTACATTTGTGAAAATGGAATAGTTTGGAGACTATTGGAAATATGAATATCATGGCCACGAACACCACAGCTGAAAGTCCTTTCAGTAGCAAATTCTATTCATGGGATCATCTTGTGATTGATGAAATGCTGCAGAAAATTTTATTTGATCACCGAGATTGCATGTTATTTGATCACCCAACTGTCCATGCCAAGCACTCAGTCCAAGAGACCTCAGGGTAGTCACCATCAATTAGTTCAGAGACAAAATCCTCAAGTGCCTTCTGCTTAGAATAGTCTGCCTGCTCTAGAAGAAGGTGTTGCTATTTGTTCCATTTTTGGACATAAGAACCTCAATCTTTGTAATGTGTAATGCTAAATAAATATAAAAGCATATAAAGATTTGCTCCAGTTCCATCCTATCCCAGCTGGTTCTCTGGAATAAAATAGTCCATACCCCCCTTTCTAACTATTTTAAAAAGTTCATAATAGACTTGAATTACTTTGGAGCAAGGAACACATAAATCCAAAACAAAGATAAAGACACAGACAGAGGGGAGAAAATTGCAAGAAAGAGAACACACAGTAGTATTGTTAGAACAGACAGCTGGACATGTGAATGTAATTTATTGTAGTGCTGTTCCAGATCAATCCCTTCGCTTCAAGTCTGAGAGATTGAACTATCACTCATGCATACCTGATTATTGCCATGGGTTGGAAAAAGCTTATCTGATTTTCTATGCAATATCTTTTTTTGTGTTACATCTTGTACATAATCAGAAAATGGTATAATAAAAATATGCAATTGAAAGCAAATTCTGGGTTGGAGCTCTAAAATCCCAACAGATTTTGACAGTCAGGAAAAGAAAGGTAAAATGCAAGGCAAGATATAAAAGTAAAATTAATTCACTGAACTTACTATTGAGGTTTTGGGAAAAATATTGCAAATTCTTTCAAGTGTTGAAGATGCTCTTCTGTACATGTCTGAGGCATTTGTAACATATGACAGATAGTTATCAAGTCATTTGCATCCAATACCAAAGAGCAATGGTTCCGAATAACAAATGCCACCATTCCAGCTACAAATGGATTTTTCACAATTCTTTTGGAATTTTTTGCATCTTTAGTGTAAGGAAGCAGGAATTTCTTCACCTGCTCAATTATCAATTTGTTAACCTGTAATTCAAATCAAAAATAAATTGTTGGGAAATAGAAACCAAATAAATACTTGCTTTTGAAAAAGAAATGACACTTGTAATAAAGCATTAGATTTAATATTGAGGAATTCAAGTTACATTTTCAACTTCTCACCTCTTGTGCAAGTTTTCTATGAGAATACAACTGTTAGCTCATGCTGCAAGACAACATTCAAACTGAAAAACATACAAAACTTCCATTTGAGTGGTTTATTAGGTTCACTCCTTTCTCTGATCACTCAATAACTTAGAAGGAATCAGAAATTTGCTTCAACTAATAAGAAAATCTGAATTTTATGTTAAACTATTCCAAAATCACTAGCATCAATTGGAAGCGTCCCTTCTTCATTTGTGCAACTCTAAACTCTGAACTGTATTAACATATCGCCAGTGAGCAACGGACACCAAGGCAGGAAATTGCCATGTTCCCATGGTGAGGATAGCAGAAAGAGTATAGGTTAGTAAGGGGAGAGAGCAGCCTCAAAAAGCTTCAAAACATCATGTCTGTCAGCCAATGCTCCATAATTCATTGCCAATTTGCCCTCATCACAGTCACTCAAGGTGACATTCGTTTTGGTACTATGGCAGGGTAGGAGAAAGCGAGGACTGCAGATGCTGGAGATCAGAGTCAAAAAAGTGTGGTGCTGGAAAAGCACAGCAGGTCAGGCAGCATCAAAGGAGCAGGACAATCGATGTTTCAGCATAAGCCTGACAGGATAGGAAACTGTAAGGGAGGTGGGAGCTCCAAATATGGAATTTTAGGAAAGATGGATGAAAGATGGGATGTGATTGCACAATGATGGAATTTGGAACGGAAAGAGACAGGTTAGAGAAGAAGCAATTTACAAGGATAGTGGGCTTAAGCATTTTACTTTTGAGAAGAGAGCTGACAACATAACAGACTTCTTCTGAACTGAACTATCTACTGCAGAGGCACCTATCCAGGAAAGCATTTGGTAAAAGTGAATTTTTAAAAATCTCTGAAACTTTTTATTTTACCTAATTTTCTAATCAACCTGTTCAGAGATGTTATTACACACCTCCAGAGCAGGTTGGACTTGAACCCAGGCCTCCGGGACCAGGCCTACCTTGACACAGGGGGCATCTTGCTCCACTTTTTATGCTTTTGCTGAGTGGTATGGTGAGTTTTCCGCTAGTCGTCAATTAAGCACAGCACATGGACTGCAGCAGTTCAAGAAGGCAGTTCACCACCACCTTCTCAAGGGCAGCTAGGGATTGGCAATAAATGCTGGCCAATCGGCAATCCCATGAATCCAAAAGGAGGGATCAGAACTTGTAAATACCTTGTTAAGGGCCCAATTCACTTCATTAACAATCAACCATGCCAGACAAGCTAGGCATACAGCAATCTTGATATGGGAAAGTCAGAGCAGGTCTGCTGTGACTTCACCTCGCCACTGGCTGTGAGGAGTCTCCATGTTGCCCAGCAACAAACAGCATCTCAGGGTATGATCCATCTGCACTGGCTGCACACCTCCCTCACCCAGGGTCACTGGCACCCAAATCTTCACTACCGTACCGTGGCTGCTCTCCAATCAACCTTCAGGATACTTAAGATGCACGGACTTACATTGCTACACTCACTGATGACTGACATTGAAATGCTGTAGAAAAGTGATATTATGCACAGGGATAGGCACACAGCTAATGAGCGGACCAGGCTGCATCTCGGGGCTGCCTGCTTGCTGTCTCAGTGTTCACCCTCTTGCTCACAGCATCCATGTCTTGCCTGCCTTGCCATACCAGTTATTGCCCTGGCACTTCAGCTCAAAGCCAAACTATCAATGTTGATGAGCTCTTGTGCACAGGTACATAGACAGGTTCTTGTCAGCACACTGAGACATGTTCCACTGCAGGTGGCCATGTTGGAAAGTGGGTGGGGGCTCGTCTTCAGTCCAGTCAAGAAGTTGGGGAATAAAGGGGAGGGAGGCATTATTGTTGGTCAGGAACTCCTGGTACACAATTAGTCAGAGGCACAGTCCACACACAGCTCAACTAGTTTAGCCTTGGTCAGTGGGACACTCACTGTCAGGGATATGACCAAATACAGTCCTATAGGGCCAGCGGCACAGTCAGGGGGATTTGTATGTCATCAGTCAGGGAGCTGAAAAGACAGTAGTCAGGGGTCTGGTCTGTTCCATCAAGGGGTTGCTTTACAAAGTTGGTTAGAAACTGGGGACAAACACAGTCCTGAGAGTTTGTAGGTGCATTAGCTGGATCACTGCCAAAGGAACTGAAGAGTCAAGGAGAGACATTTGTGCAGGTGGGATTAAGCATGGTGATGGGTGGGGTGGTGGAATGTTCAAGGAGCATGGGAATAATGCAGACAAGCATCAGTACACTACAGGATGAGGGCTGACTGACCATGCACATTACCACAGTATTCCCACGTACAAGAGGAGCAGTGTGGCCTGTCTCGGAGAGCAGATGCCTCTCAAGGATAGCACTGGCACAAGGAATCAGTGGATATCGTAATGGGATGGGATGTATGTAATTAATAATCTCTGAAACCTCTCAAAATGGTTTCCCACTTCTTCCAAGGCTTTGCCCCGGTTCTTGAATCCCTGTGGCAGGAGAAACATCTTTCCTTCACTTACCTTGTCAATCTCTGCAAGAATTTTGTATGTTGCATGTGATCACCTCTCATTATTCTAAACTCCACAGAATATAGACCCAGTTTATTAATCTTTCCTCTTAGGACAATCCATCTATATGTAATAATTGTGAAAAAATATTTACCTCTTTTTCATCAAAATCAGTTTGCATATTTGTATACATTTCAAGGTCAAAAGTCATCTGTTGGCACATCTGAAAATGCTTCAGTCGTAGCTTAATTTGCTCAAATCCTTCATTATTCAAAGATTCAAGAAGGTTAAAGATAGTCTGCAGCATAACTTGACCTCCTGTACGCTTTGACTGAAAAATCCTTTCAGCAGAAGTCATTCTGGGTGACAAGATATTTCTCATTGTATTCATAAAATCCCTTGAGAGTGGAAAGTTCATGATGCCATCATACTGGTGCCATTCTTAAAATAAAATAAATCAGAAAATTATTTCAAAACATGTTTCTGCTTATATCAAAAATGAAAACAGAAATTGCTGGAAAAGCCCAGCAGGTCTGGCAGCATCTGTGCAGAGAAATCAGAGTGAACATTTCAGGCCCTTCCTCAGAAGTAGGAAATCTGTAAAATATCCATTGGTTTATAAAAGACGTTATTTATGCAGTTAATTCATCAATACATTTCCCAAATGAAAATGATCCTCAAGTTGCACTCCTCCAAATATAGAGTCACTTTCAATACAATGATTCCAAAAACCAAAGATCCCCAGAAAATTTACAGCACAAAAAGAGGCCAATCAACCCACTGAGTCTTGGTTGGGAAATAAATGTCAATTAGTCAATGTCTTTCTGGCTCACAAGCTGTTGTAATCAAGTAATTGTGGAACTAAATTGTTTTGTGGAACACTGGAAGTCAATTGTGAAAATGCTTCTGCTTCTAAAGCACAACAGGAACTTATCATTTTCCTCATTAGGTAACCAGACATGCCATCATAGGAGATAAGGTAAAAACAATGACTGCAGATGCTGAAAACCAAATACTGGATTAGTGGTGCTGGAAGAGCACAGCAGTTCAGGCAGCATCCAATGAGCAGTGAAATCGACGTTTCGGGCAAAAGCCCTTCATCAGGAATAAAGGCAGTGAGCCTGAAGCGTGGAGAGATAAACTAGAGGAGGGTGGGGGTGGGGAGAGAGTAGCATAGAGTACAATGGATGAGTGGGGGAGGAGATGAAGGTGATAGGTCAAGGAGGAGAGGGTGGAGTGGATAGGTGGAAAAGAAGATAGGCAGGTCGGACAAGTCCGGACAAGTCAAGGAGACAGTTACTGAGCTGGAAGTTTGAAACTAGGATGAGGTGGGGGAAGGGGAAATGAGGAAGCTGTTGAAGTCCACATTGATGCCCTGGGGTTGAAGTGTTCTGAGGCGGAAGATGAGGCGTTCTTCTTCCAGGCGTCTGGTGGTGAGGGAGCGGCGGTGAAGGAGGCCCAGGACCTCCATGTCCTCGGCAGAGTGGGAGGGGGAGTTGAAATGTTGGGCCACGGGGCGGTTTGGTTGATTGGTGCGGGTGTCTCGGAGATGTTCCCTAAAGCGCTCTGCTGGGAGGCGCCCAGTCCCCAATGTAGAGGAGACCACATCGGGAGCAACGGATACAATAAATGATATTAGTGGATGTGCAGGTGAAACTTTGATGGATGTGGAAGGCTCCTTTAGGGCCTTGGATAGAGGTGAGGGAGGAGGTGTGGGCACAGGTTTTACAGTTCCTGCGGTGGCAGGGGAAAGTGCCAAAATGGGAGGATGGGTCGTAGGGGGGTGTGGACCTGACCAGGTAGTCACGGAGGGAACGGTCTTTGCGGAAACCGCAAAGGAGATAGTCAATACTTCATGAAGAACAAAACTCTGGAACTTTTGACATGTTGATTTTGGCAAACAGATACAGCAAAATCACTCTAATCCAGGAAATTGTGCACCAAGTGAATGTTTTTCGACCCCTGTTAAAGAACTGCATTATACTTAATGAATAAAAATCCAGCAAACCTATCCAACACCACGGAACAAAGTTACCGATTAATATCTCTCAGTAAATCGGATTTATCTTCAGTATCAAATTCCTTCATTACATTTTTATTTGCTTGGAAGGATAAAAGGTAAGGGAATAGTTCAGTCAAAGATAGGAGTTTGACAGCAAGAGCTCGATATAGGGTAATTGGAGGCTGGTAAATAATTGCTGAATGTGAAGGCCCAATTGCTGTTGATGAATAAACCCGGCTTGTTTTAAGCTTGAGGCGTATTTAATGCACCATTAGGTTTTGGACCAATTCATCAGAACTCCGCCCCTGAATTTCAGGTAATAGGAACTAGGAGCAGGAGGAGGCAATTCAGCTTCACAAGACTGCTCTGCCATTCAATACAGTTGCATTTCAGCCTCAACTCACTTTCCAGCCTGCTCTCCTTAACCTTTTAATAAAGACAAATATGTCTACAATACCTCCTTATATTCATTCAGTGTCCCAGCATCCACCACACTCTGGAGTAACACATTCCACAGATTCACAACCTTTTGAGAAGTCATTCATCTTCTCTGTTTTAAATCTGCCATGCTGTAGCCAAAAACTATGACCCCCTCATTCTGGATTGTCCCACAAGAGGAAGTATCCTCTCTAATTCCGTTTAGTCAATTCTTTTCGCATCTTACACATCTCAATTAGTTCTTCTCTCATCCTTCTAATTTCTCATGAATATAGCCCGACACTGCTTAATTTCTCTTTGCAAGACAATCTTCTCACCTCTGGGATTAATCTAATGATCCTTCTCAGCCCCCAGTGCAATTGTTCTTTTTCAAGTAGGGGAGCAAAAGCTGTAAGCAGTACTGCAGATGGGAGTCTCAACAATGCCTTGTACGACCACAAAATCACTTCCCTATTTTTTATACTTCATTTTTTGCTCTAGGAATGCCAAAATTTTATTTGCCTCCCTCGTTACCTGCTGTAGCTGCACATTAGCTTTCACATAGATGAGGACACCAAAATCTACCTGCGCCGAAACATTTGAAGTTTCACTCCATTTTAGATAATAAGCTGTCCTTTTTCAACCAAATTTCTTCCAATTGAATCCGTGTTAAATTCCATCTATCAACTTTTGGCACATTCACCTATCCTTATCCACCTGTAAATTTCATTGAGATTTACTTTCACACCTATTTTTGGATTGTCTGTGATGAATCAGGAAAGGATTGCTGCTGAACGACCAGGAGCTGGTGACCATGGAAGTGATACCTTGGAGTGATGGAATGGCCTTATAATCCAGGTCTCCCAGGACCACATGGCTCCTCCTGTCCCCAAAGACACACACAGGCCATAGAAAAGCTACATGAAGGAAGGATGGCACTGAGGTATAGCAAGAAGCTGTAAAGGGTAATTGAAAATTCTGATAGCAATGTCAAAATATGAAAGATGTTAAGGTTTCTTGTGACAGGTTAGGAAATTTCACAAAACTATATCCTGCAGTCCCTATCTGATGGAACGAATGGAGTGTACGCTAACAAAGCAGAACTCAACATGAGAGGATGAGAATGTGATGGGCACATATATGTACTATGTACCATGTAGAGGTTATCCATTGTTCATTTCCTTAAAAGTCAAACAGCAAAGAGGTCACTAAACTTGCTGATTCTAGTCATGCCAAGGCTATGTTAGCTGTCACTTTATTTTGACATGCTCAGTTACTTATGTATCCAAAACATGAAGACAGTATGCACAATCCCCCCTGTACTATCGTGACATTAAGAATAGGATTAAAAAATTCAGGCAATTACTGAGGGTTCAGTTCCAAGCCTCCTTGGTCAAGTGTTAAATCCTCTTTAAAAGTGAAGCTGCAAGAGATGGTCGTGGGCATAAATGAAACACTTGTTCAAAATGTTCTCTTTATGGATCCAACTAATTTCAATGGTTTAATCAAAACAAAAAACATAAAGGAAAGCACATGAAGGCTAAAATAAAGCTAAGGAAAAGATAATGGCTTTCATGTTCCCAATAAATATTTGGCAGAGATTTTTGCACATCCATGTGTTGGATATCAGTGATGCAGGGTCTGATGGTTTATTTGAAGGGTAAAGAGATTGAAGTGAGGCAGATGTTACTGTCCTGTCCATCACTGCACTTAAAAACCCAACTGAAGTGGATGAAAATCTCACTTCCTTCAAATTTTAATCCGTGCATCTAATTGTTGTCAGTTCTGGAACTCCTTCATATTGTTTATGAGATAATCATTTTCTGTGATGTTAATGGAGGTAAGTACGCAATGCTATGTTTCCAGAATCATTCATGCTTAGATTTAATGTATCATCTTGGAGACAACAAATGGAACAATGTACTAGCCCCTCAGAACTGCAGAGCGTTAAAGTGGACAATGTGCTAAAACTCTAAACTTAAACTTCTCCTGAAGTGATATCAAAACAACTGAGCCAGGAGTGACACCCAACTTGTAGGTCTCTGCTGTCTTCTCTGATGCTGTACTCAAAATGAATCACAAAGACTAGAGAGATAGTAAATCAGACCAGGAGGAGACCACAGGCCACAGTAGCAGAGCAAGTGGATGTGTTGTCCTTCAGAGAAACACTGACAATGGGTCAATAATAGGAAACAACACGAAGAAAATGTCAAAAATTACTGGATTGCAGTCTGCATAGATCTTGTGGGAGAGATCAGAATCTTGAGACTTGGGTGTAGGGAGACGAGGTGGGAGCTCTAAAAGTCATAGGGTCATAGAGTCATAGAGATGTACAGCATGGAAACAGACCCTTCAGTCCAATTCATCCATGCTGACAAAATATCCTAAATAAATCTAGACTCATGTGCCTACATTTGGCCCATACCTCTCAAAACCTTTCCTATTCAGCTACTAATCCTGATGTCTTTTAAATATTGCAATTGTACCAGCCTCCACCACATCCACTGGCAGCACATTCCATACATGCACCATCCACTGCATAAAAAAGTTGCCCCATTGCTTCCTTTTAAATCTTTCCCCACTCACCTGAAACCTGTGTCCCCTAATTTTGGACACACCCACCCTGGGGAAAAGATCTGGTCTAATTACCCTATCCGTGCCTCTCATCATTTTATTAACATCTATAAGGTCACCCCTCAGCTTCCGACACTTCAGGGAGAATAGCCCCAGTCTAGTCAGTCTCTCCCTGTAACTCAAACCCTCCAATCCTGGCAAACACCTTGTAAATCTTTTCTGAACCCTTTCAAGTTTCACAACATCCTACGTATAGCAGGGAGACCAGAATTGCATGCAGTATTCCAACAGTGGCCTAACCAATGCCCTGTACAGCTATGTCATGACCTCCCAACTCCCATACTCAATGCACTAAATAAAGGGAATATATCAAATGCCTTCTTCACTATCCTATCTACCTGTGACGGCACTTTCAAGGAACTATGAACCCACACTCCAAAACCTCTTTGTCCAGCAACACTCCCCAGGACCTTACCATTAAGTGTATAAATCCTGCCCTGACTTGTGTTTCCAAAATGCAGCACCTCACATATTTTGAAATTAAACTCCATCTGCCATTCCGCAACCCATTGGCCCATCTGATCAAGATCTCCTTGTACTCTGAGGTAACCTTCTTCACTGTCAACTACACCTTCACATAGATTTAAGGTGAGAGGGGTAAGATTTAAAAGAGACCTAAGAAGCAACTTTTTCATGCAAAGGGTGGTGCGTGTAAGGAACGAGCTACCAGAGGATATGGCGGAGGTTGGTACAATTATCTGGATGGATATATGAACCAGAAATTACAAACTTGGGAGAAACATGAATAATTAGGAGACTTTGGTGGACAGCAACTGGGAAAGGTTCGGAGCTGAAGTGCGGAACCCATCTGTGGACCCAAGGTGCAGAGTAAATTAAGAAAAAGAAGAAACAAAATTGCAACTGGAGTTCCATTTACTGACTGGTATGAAAGCTTGAATTTGCAGAAACTTATTTTAATTATGAGGAAAAACCTGGTGTAACAAACCCATGGGTGTAGAACACAGAACATAGGCATAGTATTATTTGAAAGCTGCTTATAAGAAAAAGCAGAAAGCCGTTTTTTGCTTCTGTTCCACCTCCTGTTTGACCTCAGGCGATTAGAAAACAGCAATTCTCATTATAAAAGTGAGCTTGTCAACGGAAATTTCCCTTCTCAAAACAGGACTGTTTATCAGATACTTTTACAGATACTTTTGAGGTGGAGCACCATTGTATAAGAAATTTTTCATGTGTACTCGTTGTCTTTTAATAATATGTACAGTTCTTTTCACATTGTATTGTCAAGCAAACAAGAACATCAAGACACAGAAATAATAATACTGATACTAAATGGTTTCTTACCATTTTCACTTATATTAGGTATGTTTAAAAACCGTGAAGTCATCTCTTGAATCCATTCATTCCTTTTCTGTACAGCATAGGAATAAGGGATGGCATTTCCTTTGATGCCGAGGGATAAAGTTATGAAATGTTGCACAAGTTGTCCAGTTTTACTAATATTCCTAAATAACACAAAGAAAATCAGAAAAAACAACCACCTTGTATATTTGGCCTGGTGACACACTAACATTTGCCAAAACCTTGAGTTTAGTGTTCAGTCTATACAAAAAAAAATGCAATTCAAATCCCATTGACAAAACAGAGGTATCCCTAAACAAAATCAGCCATGGGTCTGCATTCTAGAACCCTAGCTCAATAAGAGTAACAAGATAGAACAGGGGTTGTGTGACACATATAACTGATCTGACACAATTCTTTTGTGCCTTAAAAAAAGTTAGTTTGCAATCAACCTGTTGAAAAAGACTGTGGCAAACCTTCAGCACAGGTGGAATTTCAACACAGACACCGGGACATGATCACTACACTAATAGAATCTACTTTGATCCTAGGCTATGAATAACCATCTCAGTGATTAAATTAGCACGATACTCACAGCCATCCAAACACTTGACTCAATTGGTTCAAGGCAGATGGGACTAGTACCTGAACTTTCTGGGCCAGATGCAGGGATACTATGGCTACATCACTTCGACATAGAGATATATAGCATGGAAACAGACCCTATGGTCCAACTCATTCATGATGACCAGATATCCAAAGTAAACCTAGTCCCATTTGCCAGCATTTGGCCCATATCCCTCTAAACCCTTCCTATTCATGTATTCATATATTCACATGCCTTTTAAATGCTGTAATTGTAGCAGCCTGCGACACTTCCTCTGGCAGCTCGCTCCATTCACATACCACCCTCTGTGTGAAAAAGTTGCCCCTTAGATTCCTTTACCCATCTCACCTTAAACCTATGCCCTCCTGTTCTGGACTCCCCCAGCCCAGGGAAAAAACCTTGTCTATTTACACTATCCATGCCCTTCACCCTCCAGCACTCCAAGGAATATAGCCCCAGCCAATTCAGCCTCTTCCAATTGCTCAAATCCTCCAATCCTGGCAACATCTTTGTAAATCTTTTCTGAACCCTTTCAAGATTTGTAACATCCTTCTTATAGCAGGGAGACCAGAACTGTACGCAGTGTTCTAATATTTCCTAGTCCTGTACAGCTGCAACATGACCTTCCAACTCCTATACTCAATATTCTGACCAATAAAGGCAAGCATACCAAATGCCTTCTTCACTATCCTATCTACCTCCACTTCCAAGGTCTCTCTGTTCATCAACAGTCCCCAGGACCTTACCATTAAGTGTATAAGTCCTGCCCTGATTTGTCTTTCCAAAATGCAGCACCTCACATTTATCTAAATTAAACTCCATCTGCCACTCCTCACTCCATTGGCCCGTCTGATCAAGATCATGTTGTACTTCCTTGCTGTCCAATACATCTCCAAATTTGGTGTCACCTGCAAACCTACCAACTATACCTCCCATATTCACATCCAAATTATTTATATGAATGATGAAAAGCAGTGGACCCAGCACCAATCCTTGTGGCACACTGCTGGTTACAGGCCTCCAGTCTGAAAAGCAACCCTCCTCCCCCCTCTTTGTCTTCTATATTTGAGCCAGTTCTGTATACACATATACATCATGTCCACCATTCTGCCCTTTTCGTTACCTATTAAAACAACTCAATCAAGGTAGTGAGCCATGATTTCACACGCACAAGGCCAGGCTGACTGTCTCTAATCAGTCCTGCCTTTCCAAATAAAGGATTCCCTCCAAAGCTTGCCCACCACTGATGTCAGGCTCACTGGCCTAAAGATCCCTGGCTTTTCCTTACAACCTTTCTTAAATAGTGGCAGCACGTTAGCCAACCTCCAGTCTTCCAGCACCTCTGTGACTATCATTGATACAAATATCTCAGCAAGGGGGCCAGCAATCTCTTCCCACACTTCCAACAGGGTTCTCGGATATACCTGATCAGGTCACAGTAATTTATTCACCTTTATGCCTTTTAAGACGTCCACCACTTCCATCTCTGTAATATTGACATTTTTCAAGATGTTGCTGTTTATTTCCCCACATTCTCTATCTTCCATATCCTTCTCCATAGTAAACACTGATGCATGTCTGCCCCGTCTCCTCAGGGTTCCACACATAGGTGGCTTTGCTGATCTTCAAGGGGCTCTATTCTTTACCTGGTTACCCTTTTGCCCTTAATGTATTTGTAGAATCCCTTCAGATTCTCCTTAACTCTGTTTGCCAAAGCTATGTCGTGTCTCCTTTTTGCCCTCCTGATTTCCCTCTTAAGTATACTCCTACTGCCTTTATACTCTTCTCGGGATTCACTCAGTGTCTGCTGTCAATGCCTTACATATGCTTCCTTCTTATTCCTAACCAAAAAAACTCAATTTGGAATCCTGATGAAGTACTTAAACTCGAAGCATCAATCCTCCTGCTCCTCAGATGCTGCCTGACCGGCTGTGCTTTTCCAGCGCCACATTTTTTGACCGAAACCTCAATTTCCCTAGTCATCAGCATTCCCTACAACAGCCTTGTCCTTCATCCCCACAGGAACGTACAGTCTCCAGACCCTTGTTATCCCATTTTTTTAAAGCTTCCCACTTTCTAGCTGTCTCTTTATCTGTGAACAAAATAGAGATTGCCGTTCATTATGGTGTGCAATACATTTATGTTCATCTTACCGGAAAGAAATGTCTTCAAGTATTGACCTTCCACTTCCATGAACTAAAAACAATTTATCACATCTTTGATTAAATTTAATTTCATTTGGAATTATGGCGTAAAAATAAACAATGAGCATGCCTGGTGGAGGTTGCTTGCAACAAGTTGCTGGTTGCCTGTAACAAAGAAAAACAGAAGAATTAATCTTTGATGAACAACTGGAAATATTCCACATATCTTTATTTATTGCTGTTTTAAGCAACTTGCTCAGATGCATGTGGCACACCTCTGGAACAGATGGGACTTGAACCTAAACCTTCATGGTCTAGAGGTAGGGACACTATCACAGGGCTATAAGACCCCACAATTCTGACCATTAGGCAGCAAAATCCAGTGGGTTTAATTCTTTTCTTAATATAAATTCAGGTTATAATCAAGACTAATGTGAAAATGTCGTGTCAGCGGTACTGATTTGCCATAGAGTCATAGAGATCTACAGCACGGAAAAAGACGTCTCAGTCCAACTCGTTCATGCCGACCAGACATCCCTTCCCAACCTAGTCCCACCTGCTAGCCCCTGGCCCATATCCCTCCAAATTTTTCCTATTCATATATCCATCCAGATACCTTTTAAGTGTTGCAATTGTACTAGCCCCCACCACTTCCTATGGCTAATCATTCTATACACATACCACCCTCTGAGTGAAAACGTTGGCCCTTAGGTCTCTTTCATATCTTTTTGCTCTTACACTAAACCTATGCCCTCTAGTTCTGGTGTCCCCCACTCCAGGGAAAAGACTTTGTCTCTTTATCCTATCCATGCCCCTCATGATTTTATAAACCTCTATCAGGTCACCCCTCAGCCTCTGACGCTCCAGGGAAAACAGCCCTAGCCTATTTAAATTCTCCCTATAACTCAAATCCTCCAAACCTGGCAACATCCTTGTAAATCTTTTCTGAATCCTTTCAAGTTTCACAACCTCCTTCCATTAGGAAGGAGACCAGAACTGCACGCAATATTCCAACAGTGGCCTAACCAATGTCCTGTTCATGACCTCCCAATTCCTGTACTCAATACTCTGACCAATAAGGAAAGCATTCTAAATGCCATCTTCACTATCCTATCCACCTGCGATTCCACGTTCAAGAAGCTATGAACCTGCACTCCAGGATTTGCGTTGAAGACTTCTGAATACTTATGAATAATATTGTTAAAGATTAGGTGATACTAATGAAGAGTGAAAGAACTCACCCAGTCCTGCCACCATTCTTACCTCAACCAAAGCATTAAATTTAACATAAATTTCATTGTTTAGTCTTGCAGTAATAAAGTTGCTACCATGTTTGCATACCTAAGATCAGACAATGCACATAACAATTACTTGCTACACATGAAACACAATCAGATTTTTCTGGGAAATGAGCTAGGATGTCACAGAGACTTAAAAAATTCTAACAGGACTAGACGGGGTAGATACAGGGAGGACGTTCCCGATGGTGGGAGTGTCCAAAACCAGGGGTCACAGTCTGAGAATTCGGGGTGAATCATTTAGGATGGAGATGAGGAGTGGTGAGCCTGTGAAATTCATTATCCACAGGAAGTATTGATGCCAAAACATTGAATGTAATGAAGATGCAGCTAGATATAGCACTTGGGGTGAATGGGAACACAGATTATGTGGAGAAAGCAGGATTAGGCAATTGAGTTGGACCATCAGTAATGATCGTGATGAATGGCAGAGCAGGCTCGAAGGGCCGAATGGCCTCCTCCTGCTCCTACCTTCTATGTTTCTATTTCAACATGTCTATGCTTAGAGTTGATATTTTAACCAAAAGTGAACAATTATTCAGGGAGTTGCTGGACTTTGCAATATACACCAGTTCCTCTGCGTAATGCTTTTTTTACTTTTATTCTCCATTTCTTATTCCTTAGAGCTTTTAGGCAAAAGCTGCAATCTAAATATCTATTGGTGAATTAAATTGTTTCTCCTTAGCTCCAAATAAATAGTTTATTAATATCTGGCCAAAGCCAGGAATATCTTTTCCCCAGCAGGCAGCTCTTCTTGCTGACATGACAATAGTCAAGTAAAACATGAGTTGAGATGTTTTTCTTGGATTCATTTCAGAAATTTCCACTTGACAAGATAGTAAGTGATGCATATGCAAGGGAGGAGGAGAGAGATAAAATGTGATAGATGTCACAAAGATAGAGAGATAAATCATCTGAGTAGCAGATAATCCACCTAGATTGGTTAGCATGGCCAATCCACCGAACCTGCACATCTTTGGACTGTGGGAGGAAACCAGAGCTCCCGGAGGAAACTCACGCAGACAAGGAGAGAATGAGCAAACTCCACACAGACAGTCGCCCAAGGGCAGAATTGAACCCAGGTCTCAAGCAGTGTGGGGTAGCAGTGCTAACCACTGAGCCACCGTATTTTACAAGCAGACAGCAAGTACAATGATATCCAATTTTAACTGCTGTGGCCTGCTACAAATCACTTGCAAATGTCAGCAGATGCCAGCACTGCAGATCTACTCAATGCCCAAAAGTATAGCAAGAGAGGACCATGCTACACTTTAGAGATGTAAACCACTGCATCACCAGTGTATATTAATGGGGCAATGGGCATCCAAACACAGGAATCTTTGACAGGAAAGTAGTCTCTGTTTGTAAACTGGATTCTAGTTAGGTGCAAGATTCTCATGAATTTAGCCAGAATGTCTTGTAAGAGCAAAGGTAAAGGTCACCACAGTCTACTAGACTGCTCACTCCTTATGGTGAGAGACTTGTGGTGTTTAACCTGAAGGTCAGGCAAGAGGGGAGGTTGAGAAGGAGAGTCTTTCATGATACCTTCAACCAGTGCAGCAATTGAACCTACTCTGTTAGCATCACTCTGCATCACAAACCATTCAGTTAACTGAGCTAACCATCCTCCACGAATGGCGTGTATGCCTATTTGCTACAGGGAAAGCCTGGTGTAGAGAACTTAGTGGGGGTTACACACAGAACGTCAACAGAAAGTACAGAACACAAACAAAGACAGGAACAGAGAAAAGAATAGCGGTCCAGTCCAAGATGGAGGGTGAGTTGGAGGAGAGAATGATCAGTTGGTGCTACCTCAAGAAAATCAAGAAACAAGTGCTGCAGTAATCTTAGCAGAAGATGTTTAGTTTCAAACACAGCAAAGCTATTGGACAATCTAAGATTGGGGCAGTCTGGGGCAGAAACAAGTAGAGGGTGCCAGAGAGAGACCATAGAATGCAATAGAGAGAAGCGCATGTTGCAATTAACAATGAGGCCTAGGGGAAAGTGAGCAGAAAACAGTAGCTGGACTTGTGAGATACAGGCAAAACTATATACAGCTGCAAGTGGAGTACATTAAGCTGGAAAACAATAGCATTTCTGGTAGCACCCCGGTCTGCTCCATTTCCATCTCTGACAGACTCAAGGGGTGTTTGTGATTTGTAGGTACATGTAGCAACGAGGCAAGGTAATAATACAAATTCTGAAAAACTACCATGAGAGAACAGAAATATATTTTACAACTCCTTTTCTGGATTTGTGATCTCCTGGCAGCTTGATTTTATCAAAGGCTGGTGAACAAAGGCATTGAAAATATTGTGCCCCTTTGAAATTGCTTATTAAATCCAATTCTAGATGTTCCATCTTTTCTTAAAATCAAATGCAGTGTTCTCATTTATTTATGATGTGGAGGTGCTGGTGTTGGACTGGACAAAGTTAAAAATCACACAAACACCATGTTATGGTCCAACAGGTTTACTTGGCAGTACTAGCTTTTGGAGTAGGAACAGCGGTCCGAAAGCTAGTGCTTCCAAATAAACCTGTTGGACTATAACCTGGTGTTGTGTGATTTTTAACTTTGTCATTTATGTAGAAGCTTCTCATTAATCAATAACACAAGTGCAATAATGTTATATGTACCCCTTTAAAAAGCATTGATAGGAAAATGTTGGACTCACTTTTGTGCATTAGATAGGTTTCTATTTTGATGTGTTGAACTTGATTCTGGAACATTCTTGTTGTCATCGTTTGTTTCACTTGCACCCTATGGAAACAGGTCACAAAAATCAGCTTTCCTGTCACTCTATAGTTCAGAAATAAATTGTAACCTTAACAAGTAATGGAATCAATCCAAAATACTGCACTGAGTATTTCACAACAAAACATCGCTAGACTTATTTGTTTTACTATTTACTTTATACATTCACAAAATGGATTTATTTGAAATTCTCCTGATTTCAGAAAATATCATTGCTTTGTTGGACCTGATGCAGCCAGGTTTAATTGTTCATAATCATCTTTATCAATACAACTGCCAGCTCTTTTCCTTAGTTTTAGATTTACTTAGTTCTTTTCATTTTGCAGTCTTTTAAAATCAACTTATTCAGACATGTTATTACAAACTTCTGGAGCTGAAGTTATCTTGAAACTTTTTCAAAAACATTTATTCTCATAGCATATAAAAGACAATCCTTCCAAATTATGTATTAGCTACAAATGTTGGCATTTTCTCCCAGCACACCCAAGTCTAAATGATTAGTATAGATTGGGAAAAGAAGTAGAATATGTACTGATTTCTGAGGATTGGAGCGTACAGCTCCCTTTAATCTAATAAAAAATAGTGGCTTAATCTCAGATTGTTATTGGGGAATGGGATGAAGTCAGCAGAGCTGGGGAATGGAGTTTAGTGCAGGGTCCACAAACCATAGTTTAGTCTCCCCGATATGCAATTAAGATATCAGAAATTTATACATGCATCAACTACAATTTTTTCAAATTTTATACCATTCACCCTGATGTTCAGTAAGAATTTCTGAAGGTTGAAGCTCAACGCCAAGAATATGAGGTCAAAAAGCTAACGTACTGATGCATGCTGAAAGCACATTTTGATATTCATTTGGCAACTAGTGGCAGCCACCATTCACTGGGGAAATTGCCAAGAATCCGAGTGCCTATTCTGCTCCAGGTAATCTAATGTTTTGGAAAAAGCCTCAAACAGGAATTAAGCTTCATGTATTTCCCAATAGGGACCAAACACATGTTTCATGCACGGCCCACTTTCCTGGCTTCAACAACCTAGTGGATGTTGCCCTGAATGTGTGCTTGCACCTCATTACACCCTTTAGCAGCTGGTTTCTGCCTGTGTCAACCAGTTCCTGAGTCCATTATTTTGTTTTTCTTAATTTCTGCCATCTACAATTTTTAACCAGAATACAAACCAGTGCAATGAAGTGAAATAGACTGGTATACGTATTACCTTCTGTTGGGTGGCTTTGTGATTTTCTTGTATAGAGTCACCTCTGCCTGTGTTAGAGCTAGTTGACTGATCTTTAGCAGATTTTGCTTTGGCTCTGTCTTCAGCACTCTTGTCCTGACCACTGTGTGAAGCACCAGCAGCTGCAGCTTTACCGTCCATTCCTGACTGAGGTTCTACTTTTCCACTTTCCTTTGGATCCTTGGAATCTGTATTACTGATCTGAGAGGCAGACCCCACCTCCACCTCCTTCTCTGTGACAGCAGGAACAGGCACATCCTCCACCAGGTCCGTATTCTGCTGCAATTTGCTTTTCTTTCGAGAATCCTTCTTTTCATCTTGCACCTTCGCTCTTTTCTTCTGTTTTTTTAAATTTAAAATAATTTAGTCACATGTCTGACATGTTCCAAATTCAAAATGATGTTGAAAGACTCAAGATTCTTACCATTTATTCTCCTATTAAGTATCAATATATGCTACTTGTAAATTTGAATGGATACATTGGTATGTGCCAAAATACCAATAAAAGTCTAATGTTCTAAATTCTAATAGGCACAACTTAATTTCAGCCTTGAAATAGGTCCAGAAGACATGTTATATGAGCAAGTTCAACAAAGATGAACTGTAAATTTGTATTTCAAGACAGAATAAATGGCTGACACTAAGCTCATGGATTAGAACTTTAAGGGAAAAAATGCATTTCGATAGCACCTTTTACAAGCTCAGGATGTCAGAAGTGACAGCGAACTATTGGTTAAAGTGTACAAAATGTAGCAGCCAATTTGTGTACAGCAGATTCCCACAAAGCAGATTGATTAAAAGATAAGCATAGGCCAGGACATTGTGGTAGCTCCTCCTCTCTTCTACATAGTGTCATGAGGTCTATCCTACCCACATGAGGGGAACAGAGATGAACAGCTGGTTTTTGCAACTCTGCAGCCTTTCTGGCCCTCACTTTCCAGCTAAAATAACCCACTTTGTGATCTCCAACTGCATATTCACTTTATTATGTTCTTTCTGTAGATTATTTGAAATTAAACACTTTTACACAAATACTATGGCTTTTCCTGTGGCTTTGTGCACACCAAAGCACATCAATTTGCCTTAAACGTCAGAGGCAAATACAATCATTTTACTGATTGTACATATTTTTCTCTCACCTCCTTTTCATTCCTTATTTCATTTGAAGCTGTTCAGCTCATATGAGATTCTTTCCCTCTGTAACACAACATGTGGCCATCTGGATGAGGAGATTGGTACTATATTAAAGCCACTTGATTCTTAGAATATGCAAAGTTCATTGATCTCAGCAGCTGGGACACTTACCCCAGCCTCACTGCTCTGTAATAAGGAGTGGGAAAAATTATCAGCCAGGGACGGCCTATATGACAGCTGTCCTGACGACTTTGATTAGAAAGTCAGAATGGTGCTTCACAGGCAATAACCCATATCCAATTGCACATATGTTGATGACTGACATCAAGCAAGAGTCAAGGCCTTCAGGAGATGAGAGAAAATTAGCAAAACACACAATGCATAGGATGCACATTTTAAAGCTGAAAATGACAGTACCTTTGATTTACTTTTGGTATATTCGTCGTCTTCCAGAGTACTCTCTGTGGAAGGAATCTGCTCTTTGACTGCATTTTGTGGATCAATTTGTTTCACATCTTCACTTGATTCTGATTGTTTTCCTTCTGAGATTGGCTTGGATTTAGCAGCAGCTTCTGCTGTTTCACTGGCAGCTGGAGGACACAAACAAATAAAGTGTAGGGCACAGTCATAGAAGACATTTAAAAGTTGGACATCTTGGGTTAGAATATTATAATGTCAACAGTTACAAATAGCTAGCAAATCACAGCAATATTTCATGCAATGAAAAAGGTATAAATACCCCAAAAGATCAATTTGCTAACTATTTCATGTCAGCTTGGCTGAGGTACTATTAATGCTAATTATAAGACCATAAGATCTAGGAGCAAAATTAGACCATTCAGGCCATTGAGTCTGCTGCACCATTTGATCATGGCTGATAAGCTTCTCAACAGAATTCTCCTACCTTCTCCCCATTACCCTTGATCCCCTTACCAATCAAGAACCTATCTATCTCTGTGTTAATGATTTGGCCTCCACAGCTCTCTATGACAATGGATTCCTTCTGACCTTCGAAATTTCTCCTCATTTCAATTCTAATCATCCCTTTTTACTGAGGCTGTGCCTCTGAGTCTTTGTCTCAAATTTCCCCTTCCTGGTAGGTCGTGAGAAGGGGAAATAATTGGGTGAGTTGGCCCTGAACAGATACCCATCACCCTTACTAACTGAATAAAGTGCAAAAAAGTTTGTAGGCACATGTGATCTTGAATGCCATAATCTGGGAGCAATCAAATGCCATAATCTGGGAGACATGGACAACGGGGTGGGGGGGGGGGGGGGAGGGGGTGCGGAGAGGGGTCAGGGTGGGGAGGCAAAGGGATAGCCTTTAAAAACTGCAAGGCTATGTTTTCCACCAACCATCCTGATGACCCACTCCCCAATGACCCACACTTTGTCGAAAGGTTATAAAAAGCTATTCCTGCCATTGCATCCTCTGAGTAACAAGATTGACTAGAGGACTTTAGGACCCAGCAGCTGCTGGTCTTGAATTAGCGAAGAAATCCAGCAAAGATTGTAATGAACTGATTGGCAGGCAGGGTGGAGGTCTCTCAGATGCCAAGTTAGTCACTACTTAACAATGATCACCCCCACAATTTTTTTAAAAATGGGAAACTAACACTATGGTTCTGAAAGTTGTGATTTGGGTCCTATTTGTAGTTGCACAGTTTATTACATTGCTGAGTAAGTCCTTTTTACTAAGCCATAACCTTGTTAAACATTAAACACGCACATTAAACACATTGTGTCTCCACGAAGCAGCAGAATTCATTTTGCACCAAACGTTGACATTCAAGCTTTTAATGCAGTGGTAAAATAATCCATTTCCATTTTGCATGGGATCAGGATGTCAATCATGTTTTTTCTTTAAATTGGCAGTGCCCCACCTTTACCAAAGTGACCAGGCTGGTGGGTATCTTGGCCAAACTCACCATCTGCTTGCTCTCCACGTGTTGACTCAGCTGAATCACTAACAGGTGATTCTTTGCTTTGGATAGCTACAGCAGTTTGAGGAATTGAAATTTTTGACTTCCTTCCTTTTCGGTTTCTGCGCCTTTTCTGTTAAAATAAATCCCAGTGAGCATTTAGGATCAATCTATTCCAGAAAACTGGACAGATAAACTAGGCATGGAGCTTCACTATGTCTGGAATGTAGGTTTGCACACATTTCAACTTTTTTTAAGAAAAGGCTAAGGAAATATAGTTTACTACTCCTTTCTCAGAGCATAAAATACTATAAAATCAGAATATAAACAAATAAAATGAGGCTGTATAATTCAATGGCCAAAAACCATCATAGATGAAAGAACCAATATGATCAAGCAAAAATGCAGCAGTGATACTGTACCCAACACTCCTAAATGTTGTCAGTTCAGTGTTGTTGATGCATTTGCAGTGTGTCATGACTCATTGGAGTGGTGCATTAGACATTAAGCCCCACTTTTCCTGGAGTGATCACAAATGGAAATTTGATTAAACCACCAAACTGCCCAATTTCACCGAACTATATCATGACCTATATGACAGCTGTCCTGACAACTCTGATTCGAATTGTGCTTCACAGGCAATAACCCATATCTCATTGCACATATGTTGATGACTGACACCAAGCAGGAGATGAGAGAAAACTGGCAAAACATGCAATGCATAGGATGCACACTTTAAAGATGAATATGACAGTACCTTTGATTTCTTTTTGATAGATTCATTATCTTGCAGAGAACTCTCTGTGGATGGAATTTGCTCTTTGACTGCATTTTGTGAAGGACTTTGCTTCACATCTTCAATAGATTCTGCTTGTTTTTCTTTCAAGGTTGGTTTGGACTCAGCAGCAGCTTCTGCAGCTGCAGGACACAAACAAATAAGGTCTAGGGCACAACATTAAAAAAGACTTTTAAAAGCTGGATAACTTGGGTTAGAATATTATAATGTCAACAGCTCCAGTATTTGGCAAATTATAGTAATATTTCATGTGAAGAAAAGGGTATAAATACTCCAAAAGATCAATTTGGCATCTCCACCATTCAATCATGGCTGCTATATTTCTCAGCCCCATTCTCCTGCCTTCTTCCCTTAACCCTTGATCCCCTCACTAATCAGCAACCTATCTATCTCTGTCTTAAATATACTCAATGATCTGGCCTCCACAGCCTTCTGCGGCACTGAGTTCCACAGATTAACCACCCTGTGGCAAAAGAAATTCCTCGTCTGAGTGTTCTCCCTCCACCCGGAGGCTCTGCCTCCAAGTCCTTGTCTTAAATCTCCCTTCCCTGGGAGGTGGTGAAAAGGGGAAATAATTGGGTGAATTGACCTTGAAGAGATAGCCATCTCCCTCACCAACTAAATAAAGGGCAAGAAGGTTAATGGGCATGTTGGAACTCCAAATGCCTTAATCTGGAGGAAGTTAGAAACATGGACAATGGGAAGGGGGCAAAGAGGTGGCCTCTAAAAACCACAAGGCTGCGTTTTCCACCAACCATCCTGATGACCAGCTCCTCAACAACCCACACCTCATCAAAAAGGGTATAAAACATTCTTCCTGCCATTTCATCCTCTGAGCAACAAGATTGATTGGAGAACTTTAGGACCAGAAATTGCTGGCCTCTGATTGCTTGAGAAAATCAGCAAAGTTTTTAACAAATTGATTGACAGGTGAGGTGATCTCTCAGACACCAAGTTAGTCACTACCTAACACGGTCACCCCCAAAATTCTTTAAAAATGGGGGAAAAAAAACACCCAATGGTTCTGAAAGTTGTGATTTAGGTCCTATTTATAGTCACACAGTTTATTGCACTGCTGAATAAGTCCTTTTTACAAAGATGTAACTTGGTTCAAATTTGGTCTTACACACATTAAACATATTGTGTCTCCATGAAGTAGAAAAGTTCATTTTGCCTCAAACTTTCATAGTCAAGCCTTTAATGCAGTGGTAAATAATCCATTTCCATTTTGATGGGATCAATATGTCAATCATGTTTTTCCTTAAATTGGCAGTGCCCCACCTTTACCAAAATGACCAGGCTGGTGGGTATCTTGGCCAAGCTCACCATCTGCTTGCTCTCCACATGTTGACTCAGCTGAATCACTAACAGGTGATTCTTTGTTTTGGATTGCTGCAGCAGTTTGAGGAATCGAAATTTTTGACTTCTTTCCTCTTTGGTTTCTGCGCCTTTTCTGTTAAAAAAAAAACCCCCGTGAGCATTTAGGATCAATCTATTCCAGAAAACTGCACAGATAAAGTAGGCATGAAGCTTCATTAGGTCTGGAGTGTAGGTTTTCACATATTTCAACTTTTTTTTAAGAATAGGCTACAGAATTGTGGTTTACTACTCCTTTCTCAAAGCATAAAATACTATAAAATCAGAATATAAACAATTAAAAAGAGACCATACAAGACAATTCAGTGGCCAAAAACTATCATAAATGAAGGAACTGATATGATCAAGCAAAAATGCAGCAGTGATACTGTACCCAATACTTTTAAATGCCCTCGGTTCAGTGTTGTTGATGCATTTGCACGATGTCATAACTCACTGGGGCAGTGCATGAGACATTAAGCCCACTATCCATAGAGTCATCACAAATGTGAAATTTGATTAAACCACCAAACTGCTCAATTTCACCTAACTATTGAATTCAAGTTAAAAGGATCTGCACACCAGGGTTTTATCATTAACAAGGAAATCACTATTTATTGCAATCAAGTAGTTTTTAATCAACAGCAAAAATGGACAGGAATTGCTAACTTTTATCTCCATAACTTAAACTCTACACTTTATTAAAATTCCCATACACATACAAATAGGCACACAGAAACAAGGCAAACACTAATATTACAGGTGGGGAAAGGTATTAAAAAAGCACAGTTCTGACGCTAGTTGGGATTGCAGGTAATAATGAGTTATTTTCCCTCGGTTCCTTCTGATTCCTTTTGTCTCCTTAGTGAGGACACAAGGTAATGGATGCACCAATTCACAATCTTTCATTCAGTGTTTGCAGATTTACTCATTCAAAATCTCTGAAGATACTTGGTCCACATGTTTCAACCAGCAACTTGCAGAGAGAGTAAATTGTGGGGAGGTGATGAGTAAGAACAGCATCTAAGAGATTTTTGGCTAATGTTCCATCCAGCAGGGGAAGACATATGCTTTCTCTATGCAAGCCAGATGGCTCTCCTGTCCTGTCCACATACAAAGCGAGAGCCATTTGTGCAGGATCCAATCAAAAGGCCAATCATAGGGCTGTTACTGTGCTGAGCACTCCTGAACACACGACTGGTACAATTAAAAGACTGGCTCTGAGGCCCCTCTTGTGGCACAGTGGTAGCGTTCCCTACCCCTAGACTAGGAGGCCCAGGTTCAAGACCCACTTTCTCCAGAGAAGTGTAATAAGATCACTGAACAGGTTCATTAGAAAAAAAGACTACCTTTGGGCAAAATCGCCCTGATACACATATACAGAGCCAATGTGTCTAGCATGAAACCCTACTGCTTGAACAGGGCAACGTTGTAGGTTCAAATCACAATGAGTTCCTATTCCATTTTTAAAACTTAACTAAATCTTCCACAGTTCCTTTGTTCAAAGCAGTATTTTTTCCCCATGTTTTAGACAATAATCCAAAAGCAAAAATGTTCTTTACAACTGTAAGGTAAAGCAGGTTTGCCACTGCAACACAGCTGCGTTTAAACTAAATAGCAGGGGGGGGAGGGGACAAACTTGAGGTTTAAGAAGGAAATTGAAGGGAAAGTTAGAACAAGAGAAGAAAGACAACGGTAACAATGGAGCAGAAAACTCAAAAAGGGATCATGCCGTAAGGTTGAGTGAAATAGGGATTGATAGGAAGGGTGAGGGCAGTAACAAATTAAAAATATTATATATGAATGCACGAAGCATTAGAAAGAAGATGGATGAGCTTGAGGCTTATTTGGAAATTAGCAGTTACAATGTTGGGGATAACGGAGACATGGCTTCAAGCGGACAGGGCCTGGGAAATGAATATTCAAGGCTATACATGCCATCGTAAGGACAGACTGACGGGCAGAGGGGGTGCAGTGGCCCTGTTGGTAAGGAGTGATATTCAGTCCTTTGCGCTGGAGGACCTAGAATCAGGGGATGTAGAGTCAGTATGGATAGAGCTGAGAAATTCTCAGGGTAGAAAGATCCTCAAGGGAGTTTATCTACAGGCCCCTAAACAGTAGTATGGATGTAGGGTGTAAGTTGAATAAGGAGCTGAAATTGGCCTATTGCAAAGATGTTACTACAGTTGTTATGGGGAATTTTAACATGCAGGTAGACTGGGAGAATCAGGATGGTACTGGACCTCAAGAAAGGGAGGTTGTGGAGTGCCTCCGAGATGGATTCTTAGAACAGCTAGTGCTGGACCCTGCCAGGGAGGAGGTAATTCTGGATCTGGTGCTGTGCAATGAACTGGATTTGATCAGGGACCTTGAAGTGAAGGAGCCACTAGGAGGTAGTGACCATAATACAATAAGCTTTAATCTGCAGTTTGAAAAGGAGAGGGCACAATCGGAAGTGACAATATTTCAGTTGAATAAAGGGAACTATGGAGCTATGAGGGAGGAGCTGGCCAAAGTTCAATGGTGCAATACCTTAGCAGGGATGGCAGTGGAGCAACAAAGGCAGATATTTCTGTGTATAATGCAGAAGATGCAGGATCAGTTCATTCCAAAAAGGAAGAAAGATCCTAAGAGGAGACAGGGGCGGCCGTGGCTGACGAGGGAAGTTAAGAAATATATAAAGCAAAAGAGAAAAAGTATAACATAGCAAAGGTGATTGGGAAAACAGAGGACTGGGAAGCTTTTAAAGAACAACAGAGGATAACTAAGAAAGAAATACGCAGAGAAAAGATGAGGTACAAAGGTAAACTGGCCAAAAATATAAAGGAGAAACGTAAAAGCTTTTTAGGTATGTGAAAGGAAAAAAAATGGTTAAGACTAAAATTGGGCCCTTGAAGACAGAAACAGGGGAATATATTACGGGGAACAAAGAAATGGCAGAAGAGTTAAATTGGTACTTCAGATCTGTGTTCACTGGGGAAGACATAAGCAATCTCCCAGAGGTAATAGTGGCTGAAGGACCTGAACTGAAGGGAATTTATATTTGTCAGGAAATGGTGTTGGAGAGACTGTCAGGTCTGAAGGTTGATAAGTCCCCGGGACTGATGGTCTACATCCCAGGGTACTGAAGGAGGTGGCTCTAGAAATCGTGGATGTATTGGTGATCATCTTCCAATGTTCTATAGATTCAGGATCAGTTCCTGCGGATTGGAGGGTGGCTAATGTTGTCCCACTTTTTAAGAAAGGAGCGAGAGAGAAAGCAGGGAATTATAGACCAGTTAGTCTGACCTCAGTGGTGGGAAAGATGCTGGAGTCTATTATAATGGATGAAATTACGACACATCTGGATAGCAGTAACAGGATAGGTCAGAGTCAGCATGGATTTATGAAGGGGAAATCATGCTTGACTAATCTTCTGGAATTTTTTGAGGATGTAACTCTGAAGATGAACAAGGGAGATCCAGTGAATGTAGTTTCAGAATGCCTTTGATAAAAACCCACATAGGAGGTTAGTGAGCAAAATTAGGGTACATGGTATTGGGGGCAAGGTACTGACTTGGATTGAAAACTAGTTGGCTGACAGGAAACAAAGAGTAGTGATAAATGGCTCCCTTTCGGAATGGCAGGTGGTCACCAGTGGGGTACCGCAGGGATCAGTGCAGGGACCGCAGCTTTTTACAATATACATTAATGATATAGATGATGGTATTAAAAGTAATATTAGCAAATTTGCTGATGATACAAAGCTGGGTGGCAGGGTAAAATGTGAGGAGGTTGTTAGGAGATTACAGGGTGGCCTGGACAGATTAGGTGAGTGGACAGATGCATGGCACATGCAGTTTAATGTGGATAAATGTGTGGTTATCCACTTTGGTGGCAAGAACAGGAAGGCAGATTTTTACCCAAATGGAGTCGAGTTAGGTAAATAGGCAGTACAATGAAATCTAGGTGTTCTTGTACATCAGTCAATGAAAGCAAGCATGCAGGTACAGCAGACAGTGAAGAAAGCTAATAGCATGCTGGCCTTCTAAACAAGAGGAATTGAGTATAGATGCAAAGAGGTTCTTCTGCAGCTGTACAGGGCCCTGGTGAGACCGCTCCTGGAATATTGTGTGAAGTTTTGGTCTCCAAATTTGAGGAAAGACATTCTGGCTATTGAGGGAGTGCCGCATATGTTCACGAGGTCAATTCTTGGAATGGCAGGACTATCTTACGTTGAAAGATTGGAGTGACTGGGCTTGTATACCCTTGAGTTTAGAAGGCTGAGAGGGGATCTGATTGAGACGTATAAGATTATTAAAGGATTGGACACTCTGGAGGCAGGAAGCATGTTTCCGCTGATGGGTGAGTCCCAAACCAGAGGACACAGTTTAAAAATAAGGGGTAGGCCATTTAGAACAGAGTTGAGGAGAAACTTCTTCACCCAGAGGGCTGTGGAGGCCAAGTCTCTTAATACTTTCAAGAAAGAGTTGGATAGAGCTCTTAAGGATAGTGGAATCAAGGGTTATGGGGATAAGCTCTGATCCCCAGCATCTGCAGTCCTCACTTTCTCCTATAAGGCAGGAACAGGATACTGATTGAGGATGATCAGCCATGATCATAATGAATGGTGGTGCAGGCTCAAAGGGCAGAATGGCTTACTCCTGCACCTATTGTCTATTGTATTAGTGAGAAACAGTTTTCTCATAAATTTAACTGCAGAATGAAAGATAAAAGAGACCATTTTTACCAAATACTTGATGTGAAGAACCTCTGAAGCTGCATTGCTGCCAAATTGTATTTAGTACAAGATGGGATTTTTGAAAACTAGTTGAACCCTGTGTTCGAAATGGTCTAATTATGAAGTTGCATGATACTTTGATGCATAGCACTTAATGCTTATTTTCCTAAAGAAAAGAATTGCCTGAGGGTTAACACTGATGCATCTAAATGACTGATGCTTTGCCATGGAAAAAGCAAGGAAGAATCGACTTTGGAATTTGTGGATCTCAGCTTCTTTCCCCATGCCAACACTTCAGCCAATCGGAGTCAAATTGCCTGAAAGCCAATCCACCTTTCTCCTATAATACCATACTCAGTGATTACATACAATTTTGCATTCTTGCATTTGTCCCGATAATTGCAAGACAAAATCAACTTTGGCAACATGGCTCTCTATTCTGCAATATTTTAGTACCTTTTTTAAAAAATTACTCAGAGAAAAAATTGGAATTGTCAACAGTATAAATAAGTTGTTTATTCTACTTACAAAAATATTGGACCTGAAATTAATCTGTGGATTAGTAACAAACATCTGATATATACATAGGATTTTTTAAAAAATCCTTTCTTGTGGCAACCTTAAAATTGACTAAGACAAAACAATACTTCTATTAAAATCGTCGCAAGAGAAGGATTTGAAATCACTTGTGAGTTATATTGTACAATATTATTGAGGCCTTTGATTCCAGAACAAAATTTCTTGACATTCTTGTTCAATACTCACCCTCTTCTTCTGTTTATTTCCCTTACCCTCGGTGTTGCTGGCTACATTCATTTGGAGAGATGAGCCTTTTATATCTTCTGTAGTAATACAGAAAAAGTCATGATCATTAAGCTCACCTTCTGGTGTTATCCTCTGATCCATCAATAGGCCTCACAACCCTAGGTCACTCTGATTTGAATGCTTAAAGGAATGCTCATTCTGGGTGTTGAGTAAATTCTGTTCCATCAATAGGATTCACAATTGATGCATCCAATTGGAAACAGAAAGTGGGAAAGATTGTTCTAGTCAGGTTTAATTTATAAATTAATTAATAACATAAATTAATAAAGGGCGGCACGGTTGGCACAGTGGTTAGCATTGTTGCCTCACAGCGCTAGAGACCCGGGTTCAATTCCCGCCTCAGGCGACTGACTGTGTGGAGTTTGCACATTCTCCCTGTGTCTGCGTGGGTTTCCTCCGGGTGCTCCGGTTTCCTCCCACAGTCCAAAGATGTGCAGGGCAGGTGAATTGGCCATGCTAAATTGTCCGTAGTGTTAGGTAAGGGGTAGATGTAGGGGTATGGGTGGGTAGCGCTTCGGCGGGGCGGTGTGGACTTGTTGGGTCGAAGGGCCTGTTTCCACACTGTAAGTAATCTAATCTAATCTAAAAAAACCTAAAATTTATGTGCTTGTAAAAGCTGGTCAGGAATAGCAGGCTCCAATTCCTCAAAGAATCATTAACTATTATATAGAATAATATATAACTGCTAACTGCATCTACCTGCTCTTTCAAGAATGAATCCAGGCCACATATGTACATTAGAAACAGCAGCTCTCCTTTAATCATTCCAGTATTTCATAAGAAGTAATTAGCAGAAAGTCTATGCTACATTATCAAAACATCAAGTGGATGACTATGCTCTTCTGTCGTAAATTTCTAATTCCTGCATTTATTTGAGTAGGAATACAAAGTTCCAGAAGCAAGAACAGAAGTCGCTGTAAAAACTCAGCAGACCTGGCAGCATCTGTGGAGAGAAAGCTGAGTTAACAGTTTGGGACTGGAGACCTTTCCTCAGAACATTCTGAAGAAGGGTCACCAGACTCGAAACATTAAGTTTGCTTTCTCTTTATAGATGTTGCCAGACCTGCTGAGCTTTTCATACAATTTCTGTTTTTGTTTCAGATTTCCAGCATCCTTGGTTTTTAGGTAAAGTTTCACCTTCTTTCAATGCTGTAGCAACATTCCATTTCTGCTGCTGATCCGGAAACATGGCTGGGGTGGGATCTACTGATGATTTTTCACCAGGGAACTGAGGCACTTTTCTTGCTTTCTCCAGTAAAGCGGGGGCTTGATTATTTTCATTCTGCTTCCTATTCAGTTCCTGGTTTCCCTGTATCACAGAAAATATCTAATCACCCCAAGTCTCAATGTAAAATTCACACTTTAAATTTCTGCTTCAGAACAAACTTGTTTTGAACATAGGCAGAGATAGTCTTCATTGGCTTTATGAGATGTGAAATTGTGGCTGTATATGTTTGTGATAACAGTCCCAGTTTAACAATTGATACCGATGTATGACATGTAGATCATTGCAGAATATCTTACTCTTACTCTTCCAAAAGGAGGAAGATTGCATGCTTCCAGCTCAATGTATATAGGTTTAAGGTACTTCATTGCATTTATTTATAGAATAATGTGAAGAAGCAAAAAGACAAAAGAAGGATTTCATAGCACAACAATCAAAAATCAATTGGATCATAATCGATCAATTAAAAAAGTACAGATTTAAGAATACACATGCAAAGTTTGTAGCTCAGGTTGAGGTTTAGGGTGTAGGTTTGCTCGCTGAGCTGTAGGTTTGATATCCAGACGTTTCATTACCTGGCTAGGTAACATCATTAGTGGCAACCTCCAAGTCCTCCAAGCGAGCAAAACTACACCCTAAAGAATGCACATCTCAGGGGGTCTCATAGCAATAAGACATTTGCAGAAATAATCAGATTTGTTCAGCTATCATTTCAAGTGGAAAATGCATCCATAGGGTTTGATTTTCATGCTAAAGATTGTTGGAAATTATCCAGGGGCTCTGAAGATAGACTAGGAGAAAGTGAGGACTGCAGATGCTGGAGATCAGAGCTGAAAAATGTGTTGCTGGAAAAGCACAGCAGGTCAGGCAGCATCCAAGGAGCAGGAGAATCGACGTCTCGGGCATAAGCCCTTCTTCTTCTGAAGAAGGGCTTTTGCCCGAAACGTCGATTCTCCTGCTCCTTGGATGCTGTCTGAAGATAGACTGACAATGATCACAGAGAAAGAGATAATAATAGGAATCATTGCACAGATGACAGATGAACAAATGTCTGGCTTCCAAGTAAAATTTGACTATTTTGTAGGACAAGCTTAACATAGAACTAATTCACCTTAACTGCATGGTTACCAGGTCAATAAACCTAACAAATTTTCATAGGCAGTTCAGAGACAGTCTCCATTGTGTGCCACAGCAAGGAAGAAGACAATTTTGACTAAAAACTAAAAATAAAAAAAACCAAGATACTCAAAACACTAAAGCTTCCCAATTGTCAATCTACATTAAGCATTGAAACACTGATTGCTTTGTCAAGTACCTTTTTGAAAAATCATTACAAATCCTTTTACATTCAGATTACCAGAAATGTCTCTGTAAAGATTTCTTCTTCCTCAAAACCATACTCACAAAATATGCAAAAACATCACAAGAAAAAAAGGTTATCAGTGAAATCAAACATACCTTAGTACTCTTTCTTCTAGGTTCTTGTGTGTCCATTGTTCCTTTTGTTGCATTTTGAGGAAGTGAAGGAGAAAGTCTTTGTTTCAAAGCTGATGCATCACCAATGCTTGATATTGAGTTCAATATATTGTCATTCGCAATGTCTGATACATCGATGTCACCCAAGGCTAGAATTTCAAGCATTTTTGATTCAGGTTCTAATAAGACTGAATTTTGATGATCATTTGGCATGGTTGAGTTTGGAAAAGTTTCTTGGAATTTCTGTCCTGCTGCAGACTGCACCTTGTTCACTTCATTAGGTAATGATACCTGCTGGAAATTCAGATTTGTAATATTATCTCTAAATAAACCATGATAGTTGAGCTACTTGAAGTACAATGTAAACCACTTCGATTGCAACTATCCCACAGTGCAGAGAGGAATAAAATGCTTGTGCAAATTACAAAGAGGTCTCCTCACTCTGGTGTTTTATTCCTTTCCCAGCCTTCTCTGCTCATCTCTTGTTGAGGTTTGATACCAAAGAGTTTGGCACGGTCAAGTACCTCATGAGTCAGCTGGTTGTTGAACATAAGGTGCCCCAACAAAGTCTATATCATCCTCACTCAAATGTGTGGTTTCTCAAGACTTCAGTCATGATGAGGAGATTTGATTGATCATCTGTTCTCTAACATGGGACACTGGCTAAATGCACGATTCCTACTGCTGCCCAACTGGCATCAGTTACCTCTGAGCTCAATGTGTTCACGTCCTGCTTCCCATTAATCTGTTTATCGCCCAAACTCACTTTGCATGTTCCCATAACCAATTACCAATGATAAACAATCCTCCCTCAAGTATACTCTTTCTCCCTTCCAAAGCTACTATCATCAAACCTCATCTCAAAACACAAGTCAAACTCTCAAGACCATCCAATGATCATCCAATTTCCAATCGTTTGTTCCTCTACAAAATCCTTCAATGATCTGTCACCTATCAACTCCATAGCAAACCTTCCTTCAATTCCATGTTGGAATCGCATTAATTAGATTTGTTCCTCTGTTTCAGCTTTTGCAAAGTCAAAATAAAAGTCCTAAATAACAACTTCTCTGACTACGTCATGTTGCTCAATGGTTTCTCTGCTGATTTTGGCACATCATCCATCCCTAGTGCCTCTGCCCCACAGTTCACTTCAGTAGATTGAACAATTCTTGTTTTCTTCACTTCTGGGACTTCGATGTCATTGGCTGGGCCAGCATTTATTGCCCACCCCAGTTGCCCTTGAGGTGGCTGTGAGTTGCCTTTTTGAACCACTGCCTGACCATGGTAGACTCACAGTCATCAGGGAGAGGGTTATAGGATTTGACCCAGTGAAGGAAAGGTGATATATTTGACTATGAATTAACTAGGTTAATTATAAACTGTTCTTGCACTCTGTATGCGATACCCTTATCTGACCAAAATGCATAGAGGAATGTGTGCTTGTCACAAGGATGTAAGACTAGGATGATACTGTACCTCGGAACTCTTCTCTGCAGATTCAGGACGACAGGTACTTTCTTGAATGGAACTTTCAGAAAATGAGAGAGAAGCTGTTGCTTCATTAGCTGAAGGTACATTGGTAGAATTCTCAGAGACAATTCCAGGCTCACTTACAGTTCCAGATATATCAATGAAATCAGAGGCTACAGTTTCAGACATAGCTAATGCAGACTCTATTGAGGGATGAGGAATGTGATCGATGAGTGATGTGGATGATTCCAATCCAGATGTTTCCTGGAATTCCTGTGCCACTTCAGGCTGCACAACGTTGCCTTCCATTTCAATCTCAACATTTACAACTTTTTAGAGTGAACATCTTTTGCTGAAATAATATTTGAACAGATATTACAGACTGTGATTAACATGAATATAGGAAAAGTAATTCACTTTAAAACAATTTATGCAGAATTGATTTGAGTTTGACAATGATTCTTTTCTCACCAGGTTATTGATTTTTAATCTAAACATGTTGACTCTGATCAACCAAAGCTAATCATTCTTTTTCATGGGAAAGTAAATGTTATATTCCGTACCCTTGTGGCAACATAGTAGTTATATTGTCAATTGTGAGCAGTTAGAAAGCACCTAATATTGTAACTAACTCCAACTTTTAACTATTACAATAAGATTAGGGAATTTCAAAATTTAAAACCCTCCTGAAAGCTGAAGGAAAGAAGCGGTGGGGGTGGGGGGGCAAAATTGTCTTGTTGGGAAGGTTCAGAAAGCAGCATCAAGTTATCCAAAGGATTTGTCACCAATGACGAAGCAAAGTGGGGTGGTTACAGGTGGATGAAGATTGAGAGGAGTGGGCAAAAAAACACACAGTTCAGAGGACCAAATAACTAGAGATGGGTGAGAAGCTGAAAGAGGTTGTAGAAGTTGGTGGAATTAAGCAATAAAGCGCATGCAGCATTTATCGCAGCCCAGGAGCAAATCAGCAGCAAGGGATCGAGATTTTTATTGGGGCAGCAAGTTCTGCCAACAGGCATCAGGATGCTCAGTTGACAGAAATCTATATTCATCCATGGCAATAAGAGGCAAGCAGTCCTACAACATAAAGATAGTGTGGCCTGTAGGAAGTGATAAAGAAGTAAAGCTCAGTCGTTCCATCTCGGGTTCTTGTGGCATGAGACCTGCGTTCAAGTCTCAGCATCTCTCAAGGTGTCTAATAACATCTCTGAGCAGGTTGATTAAAAGATTCTTTTATACCTGGCAGCTGACTCAATGAATAATGATACTGTCAATAATGGGCAATGTGTAGATGAGAAAGAGGAGAGGTCAAGGATATACCTTGGAAGAACTCTAAGAATGAGCGAACTGCAATAAGTAAGGAAGCCATTTCTGCAGATGGCACTGGCTAAGAAGCAAAATTACACAAAGGCTGTCCCATGGGAGAGGGTTTTCTGGTCAACCACATGAGAGGATAAGGAGAACAATTTTATAATACAAAGTCGAGCATTTGCGACTTTGCGCAAAGCAACATTGATGCAAGAAGAAAGCTGGAAGCTGAAGCGACAAGATTACAACAGGATGTTTTTGAAAAGTCTGACAGTGAGCTGACAAATGACAACATGCTCCTGAAAGGTTAGACATGGTCATGTCATTGAAGGGAATAAGAAGGTGAGCATCTTAGGGCTTTTGAAAGGGCGAAGAATGTAGCTGAGCCACTAATAATTTAATCAAGCATGGGGGAAGACCAATCAACCGAGTTGGAAAAATTAACTTACGCAAACATTCAATATTTCAATGCAAGCAAGAATTCAAAAGTGCCACATATGCCTGTGTGGATAGTTCAGTGATTAGCTTCACCACACTGAACAGTAAGGCCACTGCAGCTTTGATTCATTATGGCAGGTTAAAGTTATCACAGAAACAACACTGGTGAAGGTGCTACAGCTGGTTATAATGTTACTGGGATGAGAAGGAGAAACCAGCTGGTGCCTCAAATTCTAACTGCCATCCAGTTTAACTTGGTCAAGAATGTTTGTGAACAAATGTCAAGTAAGGAGAGAAATAAACTTAACAAGTTAGCAATTGTTTCTAGTGCCTCCTCAATACTAGGAACTGGTTACAAGACCACCTTACCAACTCAGCATCTGCCTACAATCCAGATAGAACTGGTTCCAAATCAAGCAACCATATCTTTCTTTTTGTGAGGAATCAATTTCTTTAAATACCAATCTGATGTTGCCTTCAATATTGAATGGGTATCAATGTTTATGCATGAAATTATGAGGTAGTGAATTAAAGCATGAGTTAAACTTAATTCCTCATCTTTTGTGTGTGCCTCTCCATATTAAAAGGAAATCTTACATGTTCTTTTTATCTGATGTGTCATTTTAATCATGAAAACAGTTGCAATCAAGATTTGGAGGTGCTGGTGTTGGACTGGGGTGTACAAAATTAAAAATCACACAACACCAGGTCCAACAGGTTCCTTTGGAAGCACTAGCTTCCAGAGCGCTGCTCCTTCATCAGGTGGTTGACAACCTAGTGCTTTTAAAGTTGCAATCGAGCCACTCTTGACTGTCATCAGTTCCTCACGTAATTGACAATTATGTCTTGGAAAGTATGATAGAATTTAGACCACAATGAATCATCACCAGTGTCCTTAACAATAATGACTTGTCAATTGCTGCAAATTTTAAACATAACAACAGCACTTTTCAAAAATATGGGCGTCACAGCACAAAAATACAAAAGTAAATGCTACAATGAAACCTGGTCAAGTTATGGGGGTTGGTTATTCCAGTTGGCTGGAAGGCTAATCTGTACTACTGAGTGATATCAACAGTGTAGGTTCAATTCTTGTGTCAGCAGAGGTCATTATGAAGACTCTGCCTTCTCAACCTTGCCCCCTCTTTTTAAGGATTGGTGACTTTCTGGTTAAACTCACCAATCAGTCATCTCTCCCCCTCATGAAGGAGCAATATTTGGCCCCTCGGCACTATGATGTTTTGCATATAAATGGAAAATCACAGGATCTTTCAATAAAGGTGCTAGAAAAGATAGTTTCATGATGCAAGAAAATAAATTTTCCGAATTTGAGAATTTGCAGTCTAAATTAAGTTACCCAAATATACTGTGCGATTCATTCATTGGCATTTAATAGCTGTGAGTCTCAGTAAGCAGTGGGCAGTGCCATAGAGAATCTGGACAGTTCCCACAACGGTCAAAAGAACATTCTCTCACATATAACTGCTGATTTACACTAGATGATTTGAGTATTTACATCTGTTTGTTCAGAAATCCATTCAATATATGTCAGCGATTTTCCAAATAACAAATGATGTAATAACTATTTACTGTTCTGTTAGACAATATCAAAACCAATTGGAAAACTTGCAATTAATCACTGGCCACAACAACATGTATTTGCTATCTTTAAAGTGAAACAAATGCCTCCTGGAATATTACAAAATAAGATATTACAATAAGTTATTGAAGGACACAATAGGATGGTTAGCTAAAATTTAAGGAGAGACATCCTGAAAGAGGTCAGCAAGGCTCGGGGGGGAGGAGAGAGAAAATTCCAAAGCGTTTGGCCCAGTTAACTGAAAGGCAAAGCTGTCAATGGTAGAATGTCTGAAATTGGCTCAAAAATCCAGAGTTAGATGAGTACAAACACTACAATGATGGTAGGTTTAAAGGACTTGAAAGTGATAGGAAGGGGTGAGGTTATAGAGGGATTTGAAAACAAGAATGTGAACTTTAAAATGAAAGCAATATTTGAAAAGAGAACCAATGGAAGTTATTGATATAAGGGCGATGGGAGAATTGGATTTGGCATGAGTTTTGACAATGTCAAGTTGACAATTTTCAAACGTGGAAGACCACCAGAAGTGAGTCAATTAGCTAAGTCTAGATGTAACAAAGACATAGATAAGGATCTCCACAGCAAATTAACTGAGGCAGGAGCTGAGTTGGGTATGAGACCATAAGATGCAGGTGCAGAAGTAGGCCATTCAGCCTATCAAATCTGCTCTGCCATTCAATCAGTCATGTTTGATCTGATAATTCTCAATTCCACTTTTCTGCCTTTCCCACATAACCCTTGATTCTGTCCATGTCAGCCTTGAAATAGTTCAATGCGATGGAAACAGGTGTAGGGTGTAACTCAATGACATTGCACTAGTTGGAAATTCATCTTGGTCAAATACGATACCAAGTTTCCAATCATTCTGGTTCAGACTGCAGCAAAATAGCTTCCACTTTAAGCCCACTGGCTTTCCCCGTTACCTTGACTTTGATGTCACTTCCTCCCACTCCATTTCCTACAAAGACTCTAGTCCATTTTCCTAGTTTCCCCACTCCTATTGCATCTGTTTTGGCATTGCCACTTGCTACACCAGCACCTTTGAAATGTCCTCCTTTTGCCTCAGCTGAGGATATTATTCCATGCCAATTGATAGGGGCCTAAACATTTCCATTTCCCCACTTGCATTTCCCCCTAGATACACAATAAGATTTCTCCTCTATCCTCAACTTCAATTTCACCAGCCTCCATATTCTGCCACATCCAGCATGACGCCACCGCTAAACACAAGATCCCCTCTCCTCCCCGTTTCAGCACTCCCAACATTCCATTCCCTGTCCATGGCATATTCCCATTCAAATGCAGGAATTGCAAAGCCTCGACTTACAACTCATTATATCTCACAATCCAGGCCTGAAACTGTACTTCCATCTGGAGCACCAATTTACATGTCTTTCTTTCTATTACATACATTTGCTGCTGCTGATGAGCTCTTCTCCAGGAGAGATCAAACACAACTTGGGTGCTTGCTCTGTCAAACGCCACTGTCCAATCTGCAAGCATCACCCAAAACTCTTAATTTTCCCCCAAGGGAAAATCCAGTAAAACTGGCAAATGAAACATACTGGTTCGTCTCAGATTGTATGCTTCAAAATGATATTTCAGCATGATCTCTACATGTATTTCCAAGTATTACTGTGTTTTTTTTTAAACTAGTTTTCTCTCTATAATTCTCTTTCCCACTCTACTCTGATCTGTTTCCAACCACCCTTGAGCTGTCCCAATAATGTTGAGTATCAGTCAGTCTTATTTTGATAAGGCACTTTCCAGCCTCCCAGAATTGATACCTTCAACAACCGCAGATCGTCACTTTGGCCCCTGTTTTTACACAAGCAGTTGCAAGTGAAGTCTTTGCTGCTCTCATTTACTCCTGGATTTTCTTACTCCGGTTACCCTCTCCTTTTGTCTTGTACCACCATCTCTTCTACCATTTACTGCCTCTTCTTTTTCATCTGTCAAACTCTCCACTGTTTTCTTCGATTTCGTCTCCCTGCTATCGAGAGGATGTTGTGAAACTTGAAAGGGTTCAGAAAAGATTTACAAGGATGTTGCCAGAGTTGGAAGGTTTGAGCTATTGGGGAGGCTAATAGACTGGGGCTATTTTCCCTGGAATGTCGGAGGCTGAGGGGTGACCTTATAGAGGTTTATAAAATCATGAAGGACGTGGATAGGATAAATAGACAAGATCTTTTCCTTGGGGTGGGGGAGGAGACTAGAACTAGAGGGCATAGGTTTAGGGTGAGAGGGGAAAGATTTAAAAGGGGCCTAAGCGGCAACATTTTCACGCAGAAGGTGGTGCGTGTATGGAATGAGCTGCCAGAGGAACTGTTGGAGGCTAGTACAATTACAACATTTAAAAGACATCTGGATGGGTATATGAATAGGAAGGTTTCAAGGGATATGGGCCAAATGCTGGCAATTGGGACTAGATTTATTTAGGATATCTGGTCAGTATGGATCATTTGGACCAGAGTCTGTTTTCATGCTGTACATTAATTTGACTCTCTAAAAGTCACAAGCAGAAATGAAAAAAAGGCAAAGAACTGTGGATGCTGGAAATCTGAAACAAAAGCAACAAGTGCTGGAGAAACTCTGCAGGTCTGGTGGCATCTATGGACAGAAAACACTGTGGCTCAGTGGTTAGCACTGCTGCCTCACAGCACCAGGGTCCCAGGTTCTATCCCAGCCTCGGGTGACTATCTGTGTGGAGTTTGCACATTCTCCTTGTGTCTGCGTGGGTTTCCTCCGGGTGCTCCGGTTTCCTCCCACAGTCCAAAGATGTGCAGGCTAGGTGAACTGGCCATGCTAAATTGCCCATAGTGCTATTGTGCTTTATTCAGAGGGAACCGGGTCTAGGTGAGCTACTCTTTGGAGGGTCAGTTTGGGCTGAAGGGAATCTACTTACAGATCCAGTGACCCATCTTAACATTAGGTTATGCACTAGATAACCTGCTCCAATCAACAGGATAACTAGGCACCTTCCTTTAAAAGACTGAACTAACAGCAGATGCTAAAAAAATTGAAATAAACACAAAGTTATGAAAATACTCAGGCAGCATCTTGGAGAGATAATCAGAGTTTATGTTTTGAGTTGTGTATGGCACCTTTGCACTGTTTAACTTTAGTTCTGAAGAAATTATATTGAACATGAAATGTTAACTATTCCCCTTTGCAACTATTCTGTACTTCGTTTCTTTTTATAACCTGCTTAAGTTTGTGTACCTAGTCATTTGCAGCTGGACATTCTGAGATTAATAGAATCCTTGCAGTGTGGATACAGGCCATTCAGCCCAACACGTCCACACCAACTCTCCAAAGAGCATCCCACCCAGACTCACCCCCAATTCTATGCCTGTAACCTTGTATTTCCAATGCCCAATCCACTCTAAGCTGCACATCTTTGGAGTAAGGAAGGAAATCAGAGTACCTGGAGGGAACCTGCACAGACACAGGGAGAAAGTCCAAAGTCTACACTGAGGCTGGAATTGAACACCAGTCCCCAACAGTATGGGGCAGGAGTGCTAACCATTGAGCCACTATGCTGCACCAAATGCATTAAGAGTATGAAAAACTAGTTACTGATCCTTACAATTTCCCTTCATCCCTCAGAATCTGCAGGAAACCTATACTTGGCTGCACCTTTCTGACTATGGGAACTTACCTGGGAAAGAAACCTGGGGAACTATAGACCGGTTAGCTTAACTTCTGTAGTGGGGAAGATGCTTGACTCTATTATTAAGGAAGGGACAGCAAGACATCCAGATAGAAATTGTCCCATTACGCACATGCAGCAAGGGTTCACGAAGAGCAAGTCATGCTTAACTAATCTTTTGGAACTCTATGAAGTCATTAAGAGCACGGTGGATAATGGAGACCCAGAGGATGTGGTGTGTCTAGATTTTCAAAAGGTCTGCGACAAGGTGTTGGACAAAAGGCTGCTGCATAAAACAACGATGCATGGCATTGTGGGTAAAGTATTAGCTTGGATAGAGGATTGGTTGACTAACAGGAAGCAAAGAGTAGGGATAAATGAGTGTTATTCTGGTTGGCAATCAGTAACTAGTGGTGTGCCTCAGTGATCAGTGTTGGGACCGCAGTTATTCACAATTTACATTGATGATTTGGAGTTGGGGACCACATGTAATGTGTCAAAGTTCGCAAATGACACTAAGAGTGGCACAGCAAAGTCAGAGGATTGTCAAACTTTGCAAAGGAACATAAATACTTTGAATGAGTGGGCAAAGGTCTGGCAGATGGATTACAATATTAATAAATGTAAAGTCATCCATATTGGTAGGAATAACAGTAAAAAGGACTGTTACTTGAATGGTAAAAGTTACAGCATGCTGCTGTGCAGAGGGACCTGGGTGCCCTTGTGTATGAATCACAGAAGGTTGGTCTGCAGGTGCTACAGGTAATTAGGAAGGCAAATGGAATTTTGTTTTCATTGCGAAAGGGATTGAGTTTAAAAGTAGGGAGGTTGTGTTGCAACTGTATAGGGTACTGGCGAGGCCACACCTGAAATAAAGTGTGCAGTTTTGGACTCCATATTTGATAAAGGATGTATTGGTCTTGAAGGGGGTGCAGAGGAGGTTCACGAGGTTGATTCCAAAGTTGAAGGGTTGGCTTATGAGGAGAGACTGAGTAGACTGGGATTATATTAATCGGAATTTAGAAGAGTGGGTGGATCTGATAGAAATGCATTAAAAAGTATGAAGGGAAGGGATTAGAAGTAGGGGGGATATTTTCACTGGCAGGTGAAACTAGGATAAGAGGGCATCGCCTCAAAATTAGAGGGAGCAGGTTTAGGACTGAATTGAGAAGGATCTTCTTCACCCAGAGAATTGTGAATCTATGGAATTCCTTGCCCAGTGAAGTGGTTGAGTCTTCCTCAGTAAATGATTTTGAAGGTTATGATAGATATTTTCCTGAACAATAAAGAAATTAAAGGTTATGGTGAGAGGGCGGCTAAGTGGAGCTGAGTCCACAAAAAGACTAGCCATGATCTTATTGAGTGGTGGAGCGGGCTGGAAGGGCCAGAAGGCTTACTCCTGCTCCCAGCTCTTATGAAAGCGCAGGTATGATTGGATCTGCATTCTTCTACATTCTGTAATTCTGTCATCTGTGCAAACATTCCACCTGTTCATCCTGACTACCTGATAGAATATTGACAGTCCTGCTGTGCCAGAGGACCAAGCAGTCTGTTTACTTACACAAAACCAACATATCGCGGATGCTGGAAATCTAAATAAAAACCGAAAGTCCTGGAGAATATCAGCAGGTCTGGTAGCATCTGCAGAGAGAAGTTAACGTTTCGAATCGAGCATAACAAGTTCCTCGGAACTTGTTTACTTAATCTGCACATAGGCTCAAATCAATTCCTTCCTGTTACTGTTTCTATCGGTTCTCGACCCCTACATTAAGATGCATCTTGACAGTTCCTACTGCGACTTCTTTCCAACTCGATATTAACTGTGCGTTATTTGTTTAATAAGCAACATTTTACTCCCATTTTACTCGATTACATGGAATCGTTGCACTTATGAAACTCACTTACCTGATTGTAGCTGAAGTCTGCAGCATCACTTCAGTTTCTGCACTCCGTGTCCTGTACACAGCAGCTCTTCCCAGTGCCTCCGGTCTGGGGGAAGCTGGTTGGAGGGTTTTATTTGACTGATGCCAGAATGGACCATATAAACAGCACGTTCACCAGTCGTCACACCGAAAGGCCGGGCGATGACAAGGAAGTGTCTCAAAATTATCAGTCGCGAGTAAAATGAAACAAACCACGTTAAATGTCATTTCTGGGAAACCATTTATTTGATCAGAATATACAAAAAAACTGTACTCCTGACGGTTCATAATTATGCTGGTAAATTATTCGCAACTGCATTTAAGCCGTAGTTTTAGGAGGAGACGTGGAGATTTGGAGCCGAGCCCTTCCCTGCATCAGCTGAGCTTCCAAGTTTCGATTTCCCCGATGAGCGAAATTAAACTGGTGTTTCAGTGTTTCAACAGAAGCATAGTTTGGTGGGTGGGGGGAAACATGTGATCAGTTTTTGAAGACAATACCATTCGCCGAGCAATCGTTTTCGCTCAGTTGACTAGATTGTTGGTTTACAGAGTAGCATGATGCTAACTGCGTGGGTTCAATTCCCATCAGCGGTTTGAAGTGACCATGAAGGACATTCCTTCTCAACCTCTTCCCTGTCTTGAGGTCTGGTGACCCCACCCCGGTTCAATCACCACCAGTCGCTTCTCTCTAATGAGAGAGTATAGAAATGGCCACAAACAAGGCGACTTATTTCTTGCAAAAGAACGTACAACCCTGAAAGAGAAACTACAGATTGCGTAAGACGGTGTTAAACACCAGTTTTACATTGTAGGAATCGAAACTACACTTATTTACATTAACTGATAAACTTTGATAATAATTTGCCCTTGTATCATCATACACAGGTTTTAATTTACCTTTCTACAATTTTAATACACACGTTTTCATTTGCATATCAATTCCAACAATCTTCAGTTTTTCTCTTCAGGTAATGTTTATATTGATTCTTTGAAGGTTCGCTTGTAATTGTGAGATTATTTGATGAAGCTCATGGTGTCTATAAACTATTAGAATGCCGAGATAGGATACAGAATTGAGTCACTCGGAGGGCTAGCTGTACCTGCTATATGAATTGCCAAAAAAAAACTTTGTGTGCAGATACAGCAAGTTGACGTTCCTTCTATGGTACGGGCAAAAGTGGAAATGTTTGCTGATGATTGCACAATGTGCACCACCATCCAGGACTCCTCAAATACACAAGCAGTCCATGTCCAAATGCAGCAAGACTTTGACAAACAGGAAGGTTTCGATTCATAAATGTCATGCATGCCATGCAAGAATCATTGAATCAGAATCATAGAATTCCTACAGTGCAGATAGAGTGAGATACAGCGCCCTTCAGGTCTGCACGGACCCTCCAAACAACATCCCACCCTATCCCCCAAACTTACATTTCCCATGATTCTAGATTAGAGTGGTGCTGGAAAAGCACAGCAGTTCAGACAGCATCCGAGGAGCAGGAAAATCGACGTTTTGGGCAAAAGTCATTCATTCCTGATGAAGGTCTTTTGCCCGAAATGTCGATTTTCCTGCTCCTCGGATGCTGCCTGAACTGCTGTGCTTTTCCAGCACCACTCTAATCTAGAATCTGGTTTCCAGCATCTGCAGCCCTTGTTTTTACCTACATTTCCCATAGCTAATCCACCTAGCCTGCACATCCCTGGTCATTATGGACAATTTCTCATGGTGAAACCACCTAACCTGCACATCTTTTAACTGTTGGAGGAAATTGGAGCACCCAGAGGAAACTCATGCAGACACATGGAGAAGGTGCAAACTTCAAAGTATCGGGCAACCACAACAAGAGAGAATCTGACCATCATTCTGTAACATTCAATGGTATTGGCATTGATATTGGCATTCTGCTGCGCTTTTCCAGCAACACATTTTCAGCTCTGATCTCCAGCATCTGCAGTCCTCACTTTCTCCTTGGCATTGATAACCCAACCAACAAGTACCAGCTGTATTGATACCGCATCTAGAGCAGGTCAATGGCTGGGAATTCTATAGCAAGTCACACACTTCCTGACTCCTAAAGCCTGTCCACTATCCATAAAGCATGTGTCTGGAGTGTGACAAAATGTTCTTGCCTGGATGATTGCAGTTTCGACAACTCTCAGGAAACTTAAAACCATCCAGGATAGTCAGGCTCCTTGATAGTCATCACCTCCACCATCTTCAGAATTCACACCCTTCACCGCTGATGTACAGCAGCAGCAGCAATGTGTACCATCTATAAGATACACCACAACAACTCACAAAGGCTCCTTCTAGGACTGTGACCATTATCATCTAGAAGGACAACAGCATCTGATGCTTGGGATCTCCACCACCTGCAGGTTCTCCTCCAAGTCATTCACCATCCATAGTCAGAATTTTTAAAACTTTTTTTCACTTCTTTACTTTTTTTTAAAATCATTGTTCCTAAACAGCTTTCAAAGATTTCACAGCTCCGAAATGTTGAAGAGGGGCAACTCAAGATTCTATGCCTAATCTCTCAGTATGAACAATAATATTGATTTTGCAGCAATGTTCCCAGTTCTAGGAATGAAAAGTACAATTGATACCTGCAAGACAGGAAAGTCACATTGGAACTGGAGAAGAGGAAATAGAACCCAACATAGAACTGAAACTCAAATGTTCAGTTTCACCTGAAGCAAGTTGCATAAAATAAAGCACCCAGAGAAGAGACGGCATTATAACAGTTAACTCATTTTGTGGATATACCGTGAGACCTCAGTAGAACGAGAGTCTTTGTTTTTACTTTCTGTGAGTTTTTCAGGCTGCAAAACAAGAATACTGTACTACATCTCATAAAATTAATTTATGTTCTGTTTATTGCAATGTGTTTAATTTGAAAATATTATTTTTTATTTACAAGTATTTACTTCCTCTTCTTGAAAGAAGTTGCAATTTGCAGCTGTTAGAATATTTACATGCAAAAATAGTTTCACACATTTAAAAGAACATGTTCAACCATGCACATATTCTAGATGGTCTTCTTGAACAGTATGGCAGTGAAGAGCTTGGCAGATCATTATAGGTACTTTTCATTAACAATGGGATATATTGAACAGTATCAGCCCTTCTTTCAATTGTGTTGGTTCTCTTGAAACAGAGAATTAACGGATATGCTGCTTGAAAGAGTTCTGTTGTTGAAAATCTCAAGTCCAGCTCTTGATACGGTGTCACTTTCAGAAGAACTGTCTCGAAAAGGACCATGTTGTAGATGCTGAGAACGTGAAGATAGCTTTTTTACCAAATATCGTTTATCCTTTCCTGTCTAATAAAACAAATGGTTCATAATTATTCACATTTTGGATTTATGTGAAAAGTCTTGTTACATAAAAAGAGGCCTTACCAGCAGACCAATACTACCTCCAAGCATCTTCAATAAACTGTGGAGTTTTAAGAGGGAGGGAAAGGCCACTAGCATGTTCTTTGGTGCAGCACAACAAAGAATATTTCCAGTGTTTTGCTTCAAGTAAGTGGCTTTGATCCATTTATGTTATTTTCACTCTGTGCCATGTAGTTTTCATAATTTGGAATTATAAATGTTTCAGTAGTCAGGACACTGATGCAAACTTGTTCTCAACAGTTTTCACATTGGTTTAAGAATGGATCAAATGATGCAAAATAAAGATTCTATAATCTCCCGCACTGAGAATGTTTAAATCACTCAGATTTCATTGTACAAATCCTCGTAGCTTTCATCAGATTTCAGCCCTTTGCATTTCCCAAGGAGAGAACTGCACAAATCTCAAAGTGAAATTGTTCAAGAATCATTTCATAGCAAATGTCTACAGCTTACAGCTGAGGATCAACAACTTTGGGAGACATAGCCTCTAAATGAAATATTTGAATAAAATGGTGGATAAATTAAGTCAGTGGACTTTAAGTCCAAGATACAATGAAGATAATTAATGTCCATGCTCACTCGATTTTTGTTAACTCTTTGCTGAGTTATTATCACCTGAGTTTTTATCACCTGGATTGCTTACTTGTTCATTTCTCCACACCACTTCACCAGTACAGGATACCTCCTCAGTGCAGGAGCTTGCAGGCAATCCTGGACGTATACTTGTATCACTTCAACTTTATTTATTTAGATCTCCTTCAATTACAGACACCAGCTTTCTATGCTAATACTGTGCACAAATTTCTAATTTCATTGTAATACCATGTTCATGTTTCCCTGTCCTACAATGTGTGTTGTATATGATATGTGATGTGAGGTTATGCTGTAGCTTTGTACAGTGCTGGTGAGGCCACATCTGGAGTACTGTGTGCAGTTATGGTCTCCTTACTTGAGAAAGGATGTACTGGCACTGGACGGGGGTGCAGAGGAGGTTCACTGACTCCAATCTGATGGTGAAAAAGTGCTTATCAGATTTGAAATAAAATTCTCTTGAAGAGTTATTTCGTTTAACAATTGAAATCAATTTTTGAATAGCTCCACTTTCATCAATCCTGTGTTTTTTCAGTTTACAGCCATTTTCAATTATATGTTTCAAAGTATGAATTTGTCTTTGATTGTGTTAAGTTTATGTCATCATGATACAGTGCAATAAATGGGTGAGGGAGCCAGCTTACTTTACCGAGATTTAATACATTACCTTCAATGTAAGAAAAAGCTTACCAAGATTAAATGCTTTTTCAGTTGAGTAATTGTGCTTCTGTTAATTTGAACCAAAGAAACCAAAGTTGTCAATATCATACTGTTGGCAAGAGAAAAAAATGGAGGAAATTATATTAAAATATTTGTGCAAACTATATATATTTTCCACTAAGAAAATTAAAAATTCTCAAAAGTAACCCTCACATGTATGAAAAAAATGCAAAGTGTTCATGTCTTTTCATATTTGAATGTTCTAAATATATTATTTACACAATATTTATGAAGATAGTGGATACCTGACTCTATGATGATTAAACAGAAAGGACATATCTGTAACACTAATCTTACCAATTCATGAAATTTAGTTGAGATAAATGTGAGGTGTTGAATTTTGGGACAGCAAATCAGTGCAGGACTTATGCAGTTAATGGTAGGGCCCTGCACAATGTTACCAATCAAACAGAACTAAGGGTGCAGTTAAGTACTTCCTTGCACGTGGAGAAACAGACAGAATGGTGAAGAAGGCATTTGGCACGCTTGCCTTCATTGAATGTAAGAGTTGGGATGTCATTTTGGGACTCTATAGGACATTGGTGAGGCCACTTTGAGAATACTGTGTTAATCCTGGTCTCTCTGCTATAGCAAACATATTATGAAACTTGAAAGGGTTCAGAAAAGATTTACAAGGATGTTGCCAAGGTTGGAGGATTTGAGCTATAGGGAGAGGCTGAATAGGCTGGGGCTGTTTTCCTTGGAGTGTCGGAGGCTGAGGGGTGACCTTATAGAGGTTTATAAAATCATGAGGGGCATGGATAGGAGACAAAACAAGATCTTTTTCCCAGGGTAAAGGAGTCTAAATCTAGAGGGCATAGATTTTGGGTCAGAGAGGAAAGATCTAAAAAGGACCTGAGGGGCAAGCTATTCATGTAGAACATAAGAAATAAGAGCAGGAATGGGTAGTCATTCAATAAGATCAGGCCTGATCTTTTCATCGAATCAGCTCCACCTACCCGCCCAATCACCATAACCCTCAATTCCTTTATTGTTCAAAAATCTATCTATTTTTGTCTTAAAAAAATTCCACGAGATTGCCTCAACTGCTCCACTGGGCAGAGAATTCCACAGTTTCACAATCCTTTGGGTGAAGATATTCCTCCTCAAATCAGTCCTAAATCTGCTGTCCCTTATTTTTAGATTAGACGCCCTACAGTATGGATACAGGCCATTTGGCCCAAAAAATCCACACCGACCCTCCGAAGAGTAGCCCACCCAGACCCATTACCCTAACCTATATTTACCCCTGACTAATGTGGGGCAATTTAGCATGACCAATTCATCTGACTTGCATGTCTTTGGATTGTGGGAGGAAACTGGAGCACCCGGAGGAAACCCATGCAGACACAGGGAGAATGTGCAAACTCCACACAGTCGTCCAAGGCAGGAATCTAACCCAGGTCCCTGGCGCTGTGAGGCAGCAGTGCTGACCACTGAACCACCATGCCACCCTTACTTTGAGACTATACCCCTAGTTTTGATTTCATCAACCATTGGAAAAAAACCTCCCTACTTCTATCCTATCCATTCTCTTCATGATTTTATATGTTTCTATAGGATTCCCTCTCATTCTTCTCAATTCCAATGAGTTTAGTCCCAGTCTACTCAGTCTCTCCTCATTAGCCAACCTTCTTAATTCCGGAATCAACCTAGTGAACTTCACGTGCACCCCATCCAGTGCCAGTACATCCTTTCTCAAGTAAGGAGACCATAACTGCACACAATACTCCAAATGTGGCCTCACCAGCACCCTACACAGCTACAGCATAACCCCCCTATTTTTAAAATCCATCCCTTTAGCAATGAAGGACAAGATGGTGCATTATGGAACAAGCTGCCAGAGGAAGTGGTGGAGGTGGCTACAATTACATCATTTAAAAGACATCTGGATGAGTACATGAATGAGCGGTCTAGAGGGATATGGGACAAATGCTGGCAAATGGGACTAGATCAGTTTGGGATGTCTGGTCGGCAGGGAGGAGTTGGATCAAGGGGTCTATTTCTGTGCTATACAACGCAGTGACTTCATGATTCCATGAAAGGTGACAGAAATTTATAGCTCTAGCCACAGAAAGTAGAGACACCAACTCAGTTAACAAATGCACTTCTGATCTCAATTTTCTTTTTCTTGGTCACTGAGTAACAAGAGATATAGATACAGGACAGGTAAATGAGCTGGGATATAGAGCAGCCATGATCTCACTGAATGGTGGAACATGTTCAGTGGCCTGAATGGCAAACCTGTGTTCCTGTAAGCCTGCTTGGATTTACATTCCCAGATTTTAATTAAAAGGGATTACATAATTTCACTGCATCACCTCACTTTAATAAAGCATTGTGTGGGAATCTGACAGATACGTGTTCGATCCTACATCATAAAGAAATAAAGATTTGTATTTCTTTAAAGCTACGCGCAACCACAAAATGTGCCAGAATATTTTGCTACTTTTGAAGTCTCATCGTTGTTGTAATGGAAGAAACATGGCAATTTATTTGCTAACAGCAAACTCCCATGGACAGCAAAGTGATACTGAGCTGATCTGTTTTTGGCGACATTAGTTGAAGAATAAACTGAAGATAACTACTTTGCTGTTCTTCAAAATAGTTCCATGGAATCTTTTATACCTATGGAGGGGTAAATGGGCCTCCAGTTTAACATCTCATCAGAAAATAGAGAACTTTAGAGTGTAGCACCTCCTTTGGGATGCCCTACAGTTTCAGACAAGACCTTTTCTGCTTATGTTCCATAGTAGCACATAAAGCTACAACTTTAACTTGGAGATGAGAATGTCCAAACAGAGTTTCAGCTGAAGCATGCTATGAACTATGTCTTTTTGAATTGCATAGGATATCATTGCAAGGCACTGCAATTTTTAATTTGGAGCAAAGATTGAAGTCTCTGATGGACTTTTGTTTTGCTGATCATTATTACAAGTACATAGGACTGAAAAAGACAATTGGAATTGAAAAGGCTGGCACTGGAAAAGCACAGCAGGTCAGGCAGCGTCCGAGGAGCAGGAGAGTGAATGTTTCAGGCAGAAGCCCTTCATCTGGAATGCCCAAAGCATCGACTGTCCTGTTCATCATTTGCAGCCTGACCTGCTGTGCTTTTCCAGTACCACACTTTTCGACTCTGATTCTCCAGCATCTGCAGTCCTCACTTTCTCCTTGTTGCTGGAAAAGACAATTGTGAATTTATTCTCTCAAAAGGAATGTCATTCCGGATGAAAATTCAGTACAGTCTCTTTCAAATCTGAACCTGTTAACCATATATCAGATCACTGTGATAAAGGTTCTGATCATCAAGCTGTTGAGACAGGATCTGGAAATTTCCTCATAGCCAATATAACAGGTCTATCTGTGTTGCGAAATAATAGAAACTGCCCAGATCAAATGCAGCATATAATTACATCTTTTTATTCAGTCTCCTGTGTTTGTAGCTGAACTGGAATTACATCATAACATAAGGCAGAATTTCATGCATCTAAAATAAACTTGTTTACATTGACAAAAAAAATCAATGCATGAGTTGTGAAAATTAACTCTGGACAGTTGCAAAGTATTTTGCTACTTTGGGAAGATTATTTAGGCTGAATGCAATATTATCATGTTGTGATATATTTAGCTCCAACTAAATTTGTAGTTTAACACTAAAAAAAAATTCATACTTCAGCCTAAAGTACTGTACTTGATTTGTCAGTGTGATGGTTATCCCAGTTATTGGAAGAATTAGGAGGAAGTGGAACAGGAATTCGAGCTATTTTTCCATTGTGTTTCTTAAGAAATAAACAATTATTAGTGTAGTGGACAGTTGCTGATATCCTTACCCTTCAAGGGTGAACCTCTACTCTGTTTATCAAAATAAACCTGGCAGTTTGTTGTCTTATTAAGCATATGCAAATGTAAGAATATATGTTAAGATTTAATTATAATTATTAAATGATATCATATGTTTCCTGGAGAAGAATTGTACTGTGCCATCAAAAAGCAGGAGTGTGTTATAGTTTCACAAATCTCCACTCGGCCACTCACTTTTCTATTTATGGTTTCAAAAATAAAATTACAATCTTGTTTCTTCATCATAAATTCTCCTATTGTAATGCAATGCAATTCTTACCATAAAATGGTGATCACTAATAGGATAAAGGGCTCTGATACAGTGTACTCCAAAAATCTCTGCACTTCTGACGGAAACGTTGATACTGTTGCAGGAATAATGAGCCAAGCTGATTCATAGTGTCGAAATGGACCACAGGACATGGATGGATGGACCCTGAGGAGTAATCAACAGTTACACTGAGCTTTTTTTTATAAACCGGCACCTATATTTGTACGACTGCCATCAAGAGCAGTAGCAAATATGAGAACAGCAGCAACAAATTGTGGAGGTTCACAAAAATAGCATTAAGCCTTAACCCTTGAATATGATTCATTGCTGAAAAGCCTCCTGATACAGGTTTTAGGTTCGTACATGATGGTAGGTCACTCAGATGATGCAAAAGAGAAGGAGGATTAATGGCCACGTAAGAGCAATTGCCTCAAATGACAGAAAAACAAGGGTGTGGTAAAGGGGTGATTGTCAGCATTAAAGTTGACAAATTGGTTTATTTACTGTGAGATGTGGGTCACTTATCAAACTTTTGGATCAACAGCCTGGATTTTGCAGGCAGCACTAAAACCGAGTGCTTACTTCGAAAGAAGTTGCCCACAAATGCCTACTGATTTTTTTTTTATCTTTCCCAACAACAGTTTAAAACTGGCACTCGGTCAAGGAGATGTTTTGTTCTACAGCAACACTGACGCTGGCAAGCTGGGAGACAGCCAATCTTTTTGCACTTGGGTTGAAGTATAGTTTACAGTTCTGGTCACCACATTACAGGAAGGAAGGAATTGCAGTGGAGAGGGTGCAGAGAAGATTTATTAGAATATTGCCAGGGCTGGAGAGTTATAGCTCTGAGGAGACTTTGGAGAGGTTGGGGTTGTTTGCCTTGGTACAGAGAAGGCTGAGCGGTGACATGATTGAAGTATACAAAATTGTGAGGGATAGGGATAGTATAGACAGGAGGAGCCTGTTTCCCTTGGCAGAGAGTTCAAAAACCAGGGGTTACAGATTCAAGTGAAGTGGCAGATGGATTAGAGGAGATGTGAGGAAAAGCTTTTTTTACACAGAGGGCGGTGGGTGGCTGGAATTTGTGCCTGAGTTGGTGGTGGAGGCAGAGACCCTAAACTCTTTTTAAAAGTACCTTCAATGCTGTAAGCTGCAGGACTACAGGCTGCGTGCAGGACGATGGGATTGGGAAGGGAAGTTGAGTGTCCTTGGGTCAGTTTGGGCAAGATAGGCCAAATGGCTCCCTTCAGTATTGTATCATTTCTGTGGTTCTGTGGTTCTAACTCATTTCTAAGCCTCTTCTGGAGAACTATGTCCAGTTCTGGTCACCCAGTTACAGAAAGAATATTATTAAAGCTGGAGAGGGTTCAGAAGAGATTTACCAGGATGTTGCCGGCTATGGAAGGTTTGAGTTATCAAGAAAGGCTGGGTAAGCTGGGACTTTTTGTGCTGGAGTTTAGGAGTTGAGAGGCGACCTTATAGGAGTTCATAAAATAATAAGGGGTATAGATAGAGTTAATGGTAGTTGTTTTTATCCCCCTAAAATGGGGGATTTCAAGGCTAGAGGGCACGGTTTTAGGGTAAGAGGAGACAGATTTAAAAAAGACATGGGGGCAAAGTTTTACACAGATTGTAGTCCACATGTGGAATGAACTTTCTAAGAAAGTGGTGGATGTGGGCACAGTTACAATGTGTAAAAGACATTTTGATAAGTACATGCACAGGAAATGTTTGGAGGGATATGGGCCAGGCAGGCAGGTGGGCCTAGTTTAGTTTGGGATTATGTTTGGCACAGACTTGTTGGACCAAAGGGCCTGTTTCTATGCTATATGACTCTGTGAATCGATTGTCTGTGCCCAGGGATGTAATCTCACAATTTGGCTATGTTGCAGAAAACATTCTCATTAGTCCAACCCCAGGCCTGAAAACAGCTTTGCATTACTGCACCAAGGCAAGAAGTGTCATGCTGGAAAAGCACAGGAATGATAAAGAGCTTATGCTCAAAACATCGACTCTCCTGCTCCTTGGATAGTCTGACTGGCTGTGCTTTTCCAGCACCACACGTTTTGACTCTGATCTCCAGCATCTGCAGTCCTCACTTTCTCCCTCTTTGCGCCAAGACATATTCTAAAATTAAAGCCTTTCACAATAATTGAACCATAAAGACATTAAGGCACATACAGAATCCATTTGCTCTATTGAGGTGATATCAGTTCTCACAACAGAACAATTACTTTCCCCAGGTCCCTCCTGGGCTCATTCCTTCTACCAGAAGCAATAAAAGAGATGTGTAAACTTTTCCCACTTTCCCAGAGATACTTACGTAGCTATGTTGACACTGACGGGAACAATTGCTGTAGCCAGTCCAAACAGCAATACCAACTGAAAGAAAATCTTAGAGCTGGAGGCTCGGAACAGTCTTTTGCCAGGACGACAGTAGTTGTACAAAGAATGCTGTAAATTTAAAAAAAGTACTCATTGAACCCAAGCACTGGCTGATAATTCGCTGGCTGATTTTCTTCACTTGGCAGATGAAGTGAGCAAAAAATAAATAACACGTGTATTTATGTAAAATACAACTGCATTTTGATTATCTTACATTTTAAGTATCAGCTATATCTGCAGATATTCTGGCACCTTTTTGTTGCTGCTTGTATTAGTTTCGCACACAGGTTGGCTCCAACCTTTTTCCTACATTACAACATTAACTACACTTCAAAAAATACTTCAACTTGTTGCAAAGACTTCTGAGACAACCTGAGGTTATGAAAGACACTATAGAAATGCAATTTTGTTTCTTAGAATCATGGAGTTGTACAGCATGGAAACAGACCTTTCAGCCCAACTTGCCCATGCCAACCAGATAGCTGAACTTAATCTAGTCCCATTTGCCAGCATTTGGCCCATATTACTCTAAACCATTCCTATTCATACAGAGTCATAGAGGTGTACAGTATGGAAACAGACCCTTCCATCCAATTCGCCTATGCCAACCAGATATCCTAACCCAATCTAGTCCCACCTGCCAGTACCCAGCTCATATCCCTCCAAACACTTCCTATTCATGTACTCATCTAGATGCCTTTTAAATGTTGCAATTGTACCAGGTTCCACCACTTCCTCTGGCAGCTGATTCCATACACGTACCACCCCCTGCATGAAAAAGTTGCCCCTTCGGTCTCTTTCATATCTTTCCCCTCTTACCCTAAACCTATGCCTTCCAGTTCTGGACTCCCCTACCCCAGAGAAAAGACTTTGGCTATTTATACCCCCGACCTTTGGAAAATGACTTGGCAATTCACCCTCGCCATGCCCCTCATGATCTTGCATGCCTTTAGAAGATCACCCCTCAATCTCTGTCACTCCAGGGAAAACTGCCCCAGCCTATTCAGCCTCTCCCTTTTGCTCAAAATGTCCAATCCCGGCAACATCCTTGTAAATCTTTTCTGGGTGCTTTCACATTTAACAATATCTTTCCTGTAGCAGGCAGAGCAGAACTGGATGCAGTATTCCAAAAGCGGCCTAACTTCTTATTTTGTTTCCCTATCAATGCAAATCATTAACAGAGGAGTTGGATGATGCAATGTGTTGGATTGTCATTTCAGCTCCGCAGACAGGATTTGAATGATTTACTGAGTGGCAGGGAACTTGGGAAAAGTGGTGGTGATATTTCAGCTCATACCCTTGGAGTGTAAGATGAAGGGCTGGGTGAAGTGATGAGTCACTTCATGGTGAGTCTTCTGAACATTGTCGTTGTTTAGAGAAACACATCCATGTTTTCCTGTCTACAAGAATTGCACGTAAGAGGTTGCCATGGACGGAACAAAGCAATATGCTCTGACTGGCAATGATTTAAACATCAAATTTGTCTCTTGCAAGTGGGAATAATAATCATACACCAAGTCCAGTTTATCCAAAGGTTTAGGGTATACACAAAAACAGTCAATAGGTCAACATTCTCCTGTGCTAATCTGCAGTCATTTATTTTGTTTCCCCCTCAGGGGTTAGATAGTCCTGTCCTTATTACTTGGTCTCTACTGCTACCTTTTCCTGAGACCTTTACAGACACAGTCCCAGCACCATGTGGAGTCTGATTTGAAATTACTAATTTAGGTTCTGTGATAAACATGGTTATCAAAATTAACCCGCTGATATGTGCAGGCTCTTTACATGTGTGGTAGCCAGAGATTTTTCTAACACATTTTCATTCATTACAATTTCCAAAGGATTAGGTTCACAGCCAGGAGATTATCTTCATCTCCAACACAGGCTATTATCGATTGATTATCATTAAATAAAACCATTATAATTACAGACTTCCTTATTTTTCTCAAGTCTACCTTTTTCACATAGAAGATGATGAAATACTTGACGATGTTGAGAAGTGGCAGTAATGGAGAGTAAAACATTCCAATCCAGACGATAGTTTGTCCATCAACGATATCCAAAACATTCTCTGGAATCAGAAATTGCTGCTTCTTCAACATTTTAGTTAACTCAAACGGAGCATGCTCAACGATGAATCTAAACAATAGAAAAGAGGTTTCGGTAGCTTTGTTCCCTCGCATCATTGTGAAGAAATATTACCCAATGTTTTCAGGTACAGGCAGGTAGACATACAGAGCTCACATACAATAATATACATGAAATAAAACATAGGAACAAGTTTTGTAGCATCTGTAAAGAGAAATCAAAGTTAACGCTTCTGGTCCAGTGACCCTTCCTCAGAACTGATGGTAGCTAGAAAATGTTGGTTTATGTGAAGAAGATAGGGTGTTGGGGGGGGGGGGGGGGGGGGGGGGGGGGGGGGGTGGAAATAAGGAGTAAACGATAGGTGGGGTAGAGCCCAAAGAGACAGAAAAACAGTTGGACAGACAAGGGTGTCGATAATGAGCTGGCTGGGAGTATGAATACTGTTAATGGAGATTGTTAGTGGCTAACAATGACAGACTGTGTGATAGTCTGGTGTGTGTGTGGTAGGTTCCACTGGGGATCCTGCAGCCCTCCAGACTCAATATCAAGTTCAATAATTTCAGGGTCCAAATTCCCCGTGTCCTAGCCCTCTACCACACACACCAGTCCTTGTTATCACAGTCTGCCACCACACACTACCCATCGTTAGCCACTAACAGTCTCCATTAACAACTATTCACCCTCCCAGCCAGACTGTTATCAACTCCTTTGTCTGTCCAACTGTTCTCCTCTCTCTTTGGGCTCTATCCATACCTGTTGTTTACTCCTTACACCCCTCCTCTCCACCCTATCGTCTGCATATAAAAACCACCAGTTTCCTAGCTACCATCAATTCTGGACCTGAAACATTAACTTTGATTTCTCTTCACAGATGCTGCCACACTTACTGAGCTTTTCCAGCTTTTACACAATTTTTTTAAACAGAAACACGTTTATTTGAACTGAGGAGACAGGCATCTTGATGTGCAAGTGAAATAAGTTCTAAATTTAAAACTAATGTGTCATCCATGCCATTTTTAAAACTTCACTCAATAGATGTGGGCATTACTGGCTGGGCCAACAGATATTGTCCATCCCTGGTTGTCCTTGAGAAGGTGATAGTGGTGAGCTAACATCTTGAACTGCTGCAGTTCATGTAGACTTGGGAGTTATGCTGCTTTATATTATGGCATTGACAGATGTTACAGTGTACATAGAAGTCATTCAGCTCATCAGATCTGCAGTATCTCTTCTGCTAGCTACCCACTTAATATTCTTTTAAATATAAAAACAATTTCATTTAAAATAGTTATTATTTCTACTCAACAGATTTTAGGAGCATAGTTTTCCATAATCCAACCATTCCCTACAAAAAAAGTGTTTTCTAACCTCATTTTACTTTTTTCACGTGAATTTTAAATTTATGCAGGAATATCACTATACATCAGCAGAAGTAATTCATGACTTTTTATTCTATCATAATTCTTCACTTAATTTAAGATATCTGTCACGTCACACTTAATAGGAGAAAGTGAGGACTTCAGATGCTGGAGCTCAGAGTCGAGAGTGTGGTGCTGGAAAAGCACAGCAGGTCAGGCAGCATCTGAGGAGCAGGAGAATCGACATCTTGGGCATAAGCCCTTCATCAGGGCTTTCCTGATGAAAGGCTTATGCCTGAAACGTCAATTCTCCTGCTCCTCGATGCTGCCTGACCTGCTGTGCTTTTCCAGCACTACACACACATGTCACACTTAACTCCTCAGCTCTACTGGACATGGAAATATCTTCTAAATTGCTTACTTTCTTGGAAGTTCCACACAAAAGGTGACAGCAATGCAAGACAGAAAGTCAAACAGCATTAGCTTGTACATTTCCTGTCCAATCTTTGTCTCCCAACACTGGGGGATGAAACAGAAATAATATCAGCAAACACACAAACAGTAAGTCTGATTGGTTCTTTGAGAAATGTATGTATTCTCCAACATAAATAGATTGGTCAGAAACAATTGCCTTCAAGATATTTTTATCTTCACTGTCTTTGTTGTAATTATTTATTTACCTTCTTTCTAACAAATCATCCAAAATTACACCAACTGCCAGTTTATAAATTTGGTAGCATTTGTACATATAGATCTGCTTTAGAAGACTGACTAAGGGGTTCAATCATATTTAACAAACTAAATGGATTTTTTGTTTTGAAGAGATAACAGAATGGTTCGAAAAGGACTTCCCAAAGGTTTTTCATACAATGTCACATAATGGACTTGGGAGGAAAGTTCTCGGTCATGGAACAAAAGGGTCAGTAGCAAACTGGATAAAAAATTGTCTTAGGGATAGGAAGCAGACTGCAAGAATAAATCAATATTTTTCAGGCTGGAGGAGGATTTGTAGCGAAGGGACCCCAAGGGTATTGAAATCCTTGCTTTCCCTTATATATATTAATGATCTAGGTCTCAGTGTGTAGGGAGTAATTTCAAGTTTGCAGATGACACAAAACTTTGAAGAATTGTAAACTGTAAGGAGGACAGTGTGGAAAGATGAAGTGAGGTAAAGCTTTTTCACTGAACAAGTAGTTGGGGTATAGAATGCAATGCCTGGAAATGTGGCGGAGACAGGTTTAATTGAAGCATTCAAAAGGACGTTGAATGACTATTTGGATAAAAGTAATATGCAAGGGTACAGCAAGAAAGTAGGAAACTGGCACTTGACAAAATGATGTTTATTTAATGAGTTGGTATTAGCAAAATGAGTCGAGTGGCCCCCTTTTGCACCATAGCACTTCTCTGATTCTGAAGTGGCACAGAAACGTCCACATGCAATTTAGGTTGTACAATGGGAGGTTTTGTCTTTCAGGTACATCTCCTTTTAGCAGTGTGCAGTAGACAATCCAAAGCATAATTTAAAGACAACAGGGAATTTTCACTGTGCCATACCAATGGTTTAGTGTCAATGAGTGCTACCAGAAAAAAAAGCTGATTAACTGGGTCTCCATCTGTTTCTTGTCCACGTGCCAACTAGCTTCACATTCTTGCACATTCAAATTAATTCACGGATGGTAAAGCACTTTGGGGCATCCCGAGGATGTGATAAGGTGATATAAAAATGAATGGTATTGATTACGCTCTCAGGTTAGTGCCTATCTTGCTACTGTTGAGATCCAATGAAGAATGGCACATCTGAACTTACCCTTCCTCCCTGTAACAGTCTCTGATGTGGCAAAATCAAACACATAACCCACCACTGAGCTCTCTTATAAAGCTACTGTTTATTCTCACTACTTTTTACTCACCGGATAGTGTATGCTGTGACCACAGGCTTCACAATCCTGTTTACTTTCACTGTCGGAGCAGGTGATATGTTGCCACAGCGAGAATACCAGCATGCTCAGATTGGTTAGTCTTAAGAATACACTCCTAAATGGAAATGAATGGAGAAACTTAAAGACAGAGAAACTTTATAAATCACAGCAATTATTTACTTTTACACAAATACATTTTCTTTTTTCTCATCCTCCATTGTGTTTATTGATCTATACAGAGCTTGGGCTTTTTGTGATAGTAAGGTAGTGGGTGTTGGAGTCATAGAGATGTACAGCATGGAAACAGACTCTTCAGTCCAACTTGTCCATGCTGACCAGATATCCTAATTAATCTAGTCCCATTTGTCAGCACTTGGCCCATATCCCTCTAAACCTTTCCTATTCATATACCCATCCAAATGCCTTTTAAATGTTGTCATCGTACCAGCCTCCACCTTTTCTTGTGTTCCTGCTGAAATTGTGGTCATTAGGTTAGGAGGTGCTTTTGTAATACCTACCTTTGTTAATGAGACCGTAAGTGCAGAGATTAGGCCCTAGTTTGATTCTTCACGCCCAGATTTTTGAAATAGAACATTTGGGTCCTACGTAATACAATTTTCTGTTTGTAGGTTATGTAGCATCAGTGATCCTCCACACTCACTATTGGTTCAGGTTTTAACAATAGAAATGATGTCATAATTTTTTTTGAAAAAATGGATGGCATTGTGATGTAAGCCAATGATTTATGATGTTGGAACCTGACATTAGATTTGAATGAGATTCTATACTAAGCTGTCAGTTTACACACGGGCAGGTTGTATGTTGAGATCATGCTGAATGAAAATACTGTGTGGATATTTATGTAAGGGTGGAAAAGTGCATGGCATCTGACTCTTCTGACTGCTACAATGCCAGAGAACAGACAGCAATTGAGTACTGAGGAAGTATTCCAAACATTTTCTCCTCACCACACCGGGACACAGATAAGGAGCTATAGCGCACTATCTACTGCTATGTCAGCCAAGAGAAGCAAACCTTGGACGTTCCATCTGTGCAGAAAAGTTAAAGACTAAGATCCATCAAACTGTTTTCAAAATTATTTTATTAAAAGATAGCATTTGTTTCCTATCCCTACCTGCCCTTGAGCTGTGCACTTGCATGACCATGTCAGAGGGCAACTAAGAGTCAGCCATATTGCTGTGGGTCTGAAGTCAACAGATTTCTTTCCCTAAAAGGACATTTGTGAACCAGATGGGTTTTTATGAAAATGAATTTCAGATTCACCATTACTGACACCAGATTTTCATTAACGAATTGAATTTAAGTTCCACCTGCTGCCATAGTGGGATTTTGATGTCTGATCCCAAAGCTATAGCCCCCAGATTAATGGGGGCTATAGCTTTGGAGAGAAGAAGCACCATTATAGCACCATCTCTCCATTTGGCAATTGTTTGAAGAATAACAGATCAAGACTGTCATTATGTTTGGAATACTTCCTCATTATCTTGTCCCATACTTCTTCATTAACCAACAATGCCACAATAAATTGTTTATTCGATTGATCAAGGCACAGCAGTGATTTAACTTCAAAATTGATTCAGAATTGATATGCACTTGGATATGTGCCAATTACATGAAGGTGGTTGTAAACTCTACAATACATAGAACATAGAACACCACAGTGCAGTACAGGTCCTTCGGCCCTCGATGTTGCGCCAGCCTGTCATACCAATCTGAAACCCATCTAACCTACACTTCCATGTACGTCCATATATAGTTAAGCAGTAACACCTGAGAGGTTCACGCTGGAGTTATTTCAGGGACAGTCCACATATTAAAACATCCCTTTATACGGTCAGTGGATGACAATGTAGCTAAGTTGGTGTTTTTAAATTTGGAGGATGTTCTCAGCCAAATATAAACACCAATTTTGAGAAGCTAACAATTTTATAATATAAAAGCGACTAAACTAAAATTATTACATCTCCACTGGGGAAAGAATTTATACCAATCTCTGGAAGGAAAAATTGATATGTAAGGCATAATAAAGTTCATTTTAAAAGACTGTTGACCTTCTATTTAATGTGTGGCAGACTGGAAATAGACAAAACATCACTCAGCTCCTAAGTCTAATTATACATCTAATAAGATTTACCTGATTAATATCAAATTGATTTCAGTGTTTGGTGGATATTCTTCATATCGGACAATTATCCGAAATAAGAATGGCAGGAGAATATTACTAATGGAAATGACAATGGGTGGGAGATATTCCATGAAGAATTCAATGACAAAATACATTTCCTTGTTTTCACTCCCCTAGAAAAAAGAATACACTGGGTTATCAGAAGAAAAAAATATGCTCCATGGCCTCACACCGGAGGGCAGGCTTTCTTCCAGACATGTTAGTCTGCCCTGCTTTGCCCCTCCTTCTGAATTTCTGGTCCAAATTCTTTTAACACAGTGGGTTGGTCTCTACTGGCACTGAACTAACTCCATTTTCGATCGTTGGTCTGAAAACTGGTACTAGGCCATACTGATGTAGTAAATAGGCCTGTCTCATGCAGATCTACATTGATGAGCTGCTAGTCATGGTAAAGCTGGACAGATGTGTTGCCCCTCCTGATCCAATCACATCATCACCTGGACAGTGGGCATGAGAAGCACCCATCTCCTCCAAGCTGAATTTCACAATTTATAAAACATGCCACATGTTCTAGCCCCATTAAATTTACAGCTGGGTACCAATCTTTCCAAGCCCATGAATTTCAGGACCAATAAATTCCTCTTGTTTATCATGAGGTTGATAATATTCTCATATGCTGTGATATTGATTAATTGTCGTTTATAAAATTCCTAAATTTAATATTTAAACTGAACTTTTTCCAACTGAACTATGTTGACTGTTATATCCATAAATTAACTTAAATCTGACAAATTCACTATGCTGTTTGACTTTGCTCTAACAGGAAACATTTGCTAAACTAATAAACTTTTTCAAAATTTCACTATAACTTACTTTCTTTTTAAATAACACCCAGTAATTTTAATTGCAACAAGTATTGCCTTTTCCTAAACAGTGTGGTTAATACAATTGAATGGTGCATTTACTGTATTACTGGGTATGCAAAGCAAATGTGCTACAATGCAGTATTATTTAACACACATTGAAACAGTGCGACTGGAATAACTCCATCCTAATTGTTGGAAAAAAAAAAGCTACTATGATGGATTTAAAGCAAAGAGTTTCTAATTACCTCCCTGAAACTATGATGAGCTGCTTTATAAATATCAGATACCATTCATCCACTCAGATGCCAATTTTTGCAGATGTCTTAATTATGACCTTTCTTCTAAAGAGGTAACCCAATTCACAATTTGATACAATCAAAAAACTTAGAACATTTATTAGATTAGATTCCCTACAGTGTGGAAACTGGCCCTTCAGCTCAACCAGTCCACACCAACCCTCTGAAGAGTAACCGACCCACATCCATTCCCCTCTGACTAATGCAGCTAACACTGTGGACAATTTAGCATGGCCAGCTCACCTGGCCTACACATCTTTGGACTGTGGGAGGAAACTGGAGCACCCAGAGGAAACCCACACGCAGAACGTGCAAACTCCACACAGTCACCAGAGACTAGAATTGAACCTAGGACCCTAGGGCTGTGAGGCAGCAGTACTAACCACTGAGCCACTGAGCCACCATGCCACCTGTAATTTACATCCAAAATTATTGATATATGTTAAACAGTATACATTCTAGATGTAATTCCTTTTTCTGTAATATTGACATAATTTGTAATAATTTGATGGCACAGCTTGAGCTCTGTTCGAACTCATTTGGCATATTCTGCCAGTCTGAAAAAAGTCTCATTTATGTACACTGTCAGTTCTGCTATAACACGATAGTTCAATTTTCATGCAATCCCGTGTTATAAGAAAATCATGTAATAGCAGCACCATTTAAACTAGTGGGGCTGGGATCACGTTATAGCCAATTCACACTTTAAAAATTTGCACTTTAGAAACAGTGCCCCAATTTGTCAATCACGTTATAATGAATTCGCATTAACAAAACACACATTATAGCAGAACGATCTGTACTCTGTTTACTGCCAGCCAGCCAATAATCTCTCATTGCTTCAGATTACTTCCATATCTATTCACTTTGTGCAATAATCTTTTATGCAGCAAACATGTCAAATATATTCTGGAAATCCTCGTACATTATGTCAATAGGCTCTTATTTCTCCATGGCATATGTTACTTCTTTAAAGAATTCCAATAAATTGATTAACCATGACTTCCCTTTTACAAAGCCATGCTGCCTTTTCTTGATGACCTTGAGTTTCTCAAATGACTAATTATGACCTCTTTAATGATCAATTAAACCATAAGGCCACAAGATACACACAGCATTGCCCTTTGATGTGAAGGGCAGTGCTTGTCACTGGCCACTCGGGTAGAAGAGAAAAAAGAAAAAGAAAAAAAACAAAAAAAAGAAAAAGAAAAAAAGAAAAAAAAGGCCACAAGATAATACACAACGTGGGTTCTGGGGAAAAAATAAACACTACCGCAGTTAGGTGGTAATGTGGGGTTAATGAAAAGAACAAGAGAAGAAAAAAATAAAAAGGAGTGTGTGAGGTTATGTTCACTCAGAGGGAGCTGGATCAGCATCAAGGACTCTCCGTGAATAAATTAACAAAAAAAAAGGCCACAAGATATAGGAGTGGAATTAGGCTACTTGGCCCAACAAGTCTGCTCTGCCATTCAATCATGGCTGATAAGTTCTAACACTTTCTGAAACTTGGAACTATGTGGAATAATTGCGGCAAATAGCAGTAAGTTTACTAACTATGTGAGGGTGGAAGATATAGAAGGATACAAGGATGGCATTACACGAGATAGGGTAAGTACATGTAGAGTACAGGGATTGGCACAGATTAGATGGTTTAATAGCCTATTTCTGTCCTGTAATTTCTACACAATTATATTGTAATCTAGTCATCCAATGCTCTGTAACTTGAACACCAGTGCCTATGTGCTGACCCTCCGCTGGAACTGCTGGGATGTTGTGGTTGCTTGATAAATGCAGTAAAAAGCTCCAGTCAACAAAATCATGATGAACAAGTTAAGCACAAAACGGATGAAGTAGAGGAACAATCTGTCCTCGGTGCTTCGCTCAGCTTTTCTCCTCCTGCACGTTTGTTCTTGTAAATCAATCTGTTTAAAATGAAAAACACAAGACATAAATCAGGAACGCAGCTTCAATTCAGTCTTCAGGTTCATTCAGCTCAGTTCAGTGTCAATTTACATTCAGTTGCCTACTCAGTCCTAAACATTGAAGGTGTGACATTTGAATCAGTTCTTTAATTATCATTTTGGATTGTGATTTTTGAAAAAAAACTACCAGTGGAGTTTTCCAGAAATTGAATGTTAAATTCCGCCAAGCCATGGATTGTGTAAGTAATTGGGAGAAGGTTGGGTATGTTCTTCTCAGGGAAGAGATGTTCGAAAGTTTTCAAATCAAGAAGTGTCTGGACAGAGTAGTTGTGGGTGTCATAGCTCTCTTTGCTGGAGGGCCATGAGAACTAGAGACAATGAAGGAACAGCAAAGAAGGTTACCTCAGATTATAATGGGATGTTGACCAGATGGGCCAATTGGCTGAGAAGTGGCTGATGGAGTTTAAGTTAGATAAATGCGAGGTACTGCATTTTGGGAAAGCAAATCTTAGCAGGACTTATACACTTAATGGTAAGGTCCTTGGGAGTGGTGCTGAACAAAGATACCTTGGATTGCAAGTTCATAGTTCCTTAAAAGTGGAGTCACAGATAGATAGAAGAGTGAAGAAGGTGTTTGGTATGCTTTCTTTTATTGGTGAGAGTATTGAGTACAGGAGTTGGGAGGTCATGTTGCGGCTGTACTAGACATTGGATAGGCCACTTCTGGAACATTGCATGAAATTTGGTCTCCTTCCTATCGGAAAGATGTTGTGAAACTTGAAGTGGTTCAGAAAAGATTTACAAGGATGTTGCTAGGGTTGGAGGATTTGAGTTATAGGGAGAGGTAGAATAGGCTGGAGCTGTTTTCCCTGGAGCGTCGGGGGCTGAGGCATTACCTTATAGAGGTTTTCAAAGTTATGAGGGGCATGGATAGGGTAAATAGACAGAGACTTTTCCTTGCGTGGGAGAGTCCAGAACTAGAGGGCATAGGTTTAGGGTGAGAAAGGGGAAAGATATAAAAGAGACCTAAGGGGCAACTTTTTCACGTGTATGGAATGAGCTGCCAGAGGATGTGGTAGAGGCTGGTACAATTGCAACATTTAAGAGGCATTTGGATGGGTATATGAATCGGAAGGGTTTGGAGGGATATGGGCTGGGTGCTGGCAGGTGGGACTAGATTGAAATGGGATATCTGGTCAGCATGGACAAGTTGGACTGAAGGGTCTGTTTCCGTGCTGTACATCTCTATGACTCTAAACACGTGACATGAGAAAGTGGTTATTTGGCTAGTGTTAGGATTTGGACTGTGCTGCTTCACAACGTGGTGGAGCCAGACTCAGCTGTGGTTTTGAAATGGAAATTGGATCAACCTTCAAAAGAGAAAAACATACATGGTTATGGGGGAAGGCAGTGGAGTGCGGCTGTTTAGGTGTATTGCATCAGTCTGTCATATTGAAATCAAATACAGTAGAAGCTCTATAACAATATCATCAGGAAGCGAACTGTTTAGGAACAGTAAAGGACCATAAGAAAAGTGTTTCAATGTGATTTTGTTTTTGAAGGACCACTGAAGTAAAGATACATGTTTACGTTATTTATTTATAATTATAGTACCTTCAAATCATTCACAATGCTCTGTTTCTTAAGTGTGGCCATAATGGTTTCCTTGATACAAAAGTCCCAGAGAGTGAAAATTTTGGTACTGTGCCTGGTGCTGTAATTCTTCTCGTGCATGCATTCCTGTTTAAATCCATTCACTATTCTTTAGGAAAGAGAAAGACCATTTTTTTAAAAGGAGCATTAATTTTCCACTAAACCAGATGCTTCATCGCAAGACTGCTTTATCACTCCACCCACTTTGACCTGGTTTGCGTCTTCGTTGAGTGTCACATCCTCTCCCAGTCCAATCTAGCACAACTGTTCCACACCACAATTGTTATATTAGCTGCTGTCCACTCTTATTTCAAATTATGCCATTTTTAGCACATTTTGCAACAGCAAAGGTACTAAAAATTTCCATGATGTTGTTCCACGTTACGACCACCTGCACTTTGCTGAGACAGATCTACAACTGTTCAAAAACAACATCAATAACTTTTGTTTGTAAACCCTGAGGATATAAAAGAAAATCGCACAACACCAGATTATAGTCCAGCAGGTTTGTTTGGAAGCACAAGCTTTTGGAGTTGTCCAACCACCTGATGAAGGAGTGGCGCTCCCAAGGGGTTCAGTGGACTTTCATTGGAGCCACAGTTGTGACATGGGAAACACCTTCCCTCAGCTTTAGCCCTAACATTCATTCCAATGAACAGAGGGCAATATTTCATTAACTCCATTTGGTGAGTTGGGTGGTGGGGAGCAGTTCATCAGATTGCTTGGGGGGGGGGGGGGGGGGGTGAGGTTGGATTTGACTCTTTGCCAGCTCCACCGTACAGACTGCCTCCCTTCTCAGCCATTGGTGGAGGCCCCTCACTGACCAAGTAATGTACATCAACCCGGTTTGGTGCCTTCTAAGTGAAAGATTTGTGTGATAGGTCTAATTGAACTTATTTTATCAACAAAAATTACTCTTCTAGTGGTTGTACCATTAAACATCACAAGATTTTCATGTATGTCTGTATGGCTCCTGAAGTTTGTTCATGGTGGACACCAGATATATTAGCATGGATGGAGGAGGGAACAGTAAAATGTGGGAGGTGATGGATACATTGGCAGTCAGTTGGCATAGGGGCTATAAAGGTCTGTGGGAATAAATGGAAGGTATAACTTGCTGTGTGAGTATGGTGAATCAGACATGGGGCATCAGCTGGCATCAGACATGGGGCATCAGCAAGGTGTGTGGGCAACATGAAAGAGAAGGTGGCATGGATTAGCACAGGTGGGGCATGGGCAGTGTGTGGCGGTGATTTGAGAGATGTAGACCCAAGGGTTGTTCTTGGTTCAATTAGCTTTTCATTAATTGTCCATATTGTGCCAGGACACAGAGGCAAGCCTTGTGTCCAGTCCATACCCATTGCTATCAGCCTCCACTCCTGTTCTAGTGGTTGTCCAGTCTGTCTTCCAGGGAACCCTGTTACCCCAGAATGAAAATCTGACCTCCTGGCCAGTTTCTCCCACGTCAGATTTGCAGATCAGGGAAACATCCCATTTCAGGGAGCAAACAGTTGTGACTCTAGTATTTGTGCCAACAGTATTGAATACAGTCAGAAGTCACACGACACCAGGTGATAGCCCAATAAGTTTATTTGAAATCACAAGCTTTCAGAGTGCTGCTCCTTTGTCAGGTGAAGGAGCCGCGCTTTGAAGCTTGTGATTTCAAATAAACCTGTTGGACTATAACCTGGTGTCATGTGACTTTTGACTTTGTCCACTCCAGTCCAACACCACACCTCCATAGTGTTGAATATGACATGAGGAAAATGCAAAGAGCAGTGGAAATTCTAACCTTCCAATAATCCAGCAGAAGCAAAGTAGAAAGTAGATGAACATGGTCAGCAGGTAGGCTAGAGGGAGCTTATAGTTAACATCCTGGTATACATCGGATTTATAATACCCATAGAACATGTAGGAGAGTTCCATAAATCCCTGTAAAATTTTTAAAAAATACAATGTTAGAGAAGAACTACTTCATAACTTTTAAAACTCTAATTAAAAGCAGCAGCTTATGTTGATTTCCACTTTCAATTATGAGATCATTGTGTCTTTAATAATACGCTTGCTAACTGTCCTGCAGGTTTAATTTGAGTCTGAATTTTCTTCAGTTTTACGCTCGATAGGTCTGAACCCCTGTTCTGTTCATATCTACCACCAACACAGACATTGTATCAGAGTCTTTTCCCACTTCCCTCCTGATGGGCCCAATATCCTCCCCATCTCCAGGCACCTCATCCCTGTTCACACACATTGTCTTCTTCTCTTCCTGTTACTCTCCCTGCCGTGGAGGTGCCGGTGTTGGACTGGGGTGGACAAAGTTAAAAATCACACTGCACCAGGTCACAGTCCAGCAGGTTTATTTGGAAGCACTAGCTTTCGGATCCCCACTCCTCCGTCAGGTGGTTGGACAAGTCCGAAATAAACCTGCTGAGCTATAATCTGGTGTTGTGTGATTTTTAACTTTGTTACTCTCTCATCATTGTTGAGGCCATTATACACATTTCAGAGTTTATTTTCTCCATTGTTCATCTTTTGATCATCATTCACAAAACTTCCACTTTGTGCAAACATTCAGTGCCCAGATCTTACCCCTTGCAGCCTCATAGTCACTTCCTTAATTTATTAGATGAAGTTCTCTAATACTGGAGCCTATCAGACATCAGTAATCTGTCTCTTAGGATGTCTAGGTTTAGTCTCTGCAGTGCGTCATTATGAACAGCACAATGGTCCTTGTGCAAAAAATACCCAAAGTTGAATTTTCTCCACTTAAAGGAATGTATATTGGTGCCCCTTGATTGCCAAGAACTCTCAAGAACTCGGAGTTCCAGCCTCCTTCTGCCCTCAGTCATTGGCTGGCACATGTACACACACTCGCATTCAGGTCTCCTTTAAAGGATACACCAAGTAAGATTTTATTCTGTATTAAATGCAGATTAATAATTTCAGCTTCTTCAGACAGTCTCTGCAATAAAGTCCAATGCAAGTTGCACAAGTCTGAATGCAAGTATAAAGAAACACAACATTCATCTCTAAATTTCTTGTATTTCTTGGCCTGTGCCAGACTACAGTATTGTTTTTGCCTGGAATTCCACATGTAGTAATCTGGCCAGTCTCATTATCCCCGGTGACCTGCATCGTATCAGTGTAGATTGAAGCTCATTTACAGGTTCTTTATCTGCTCTCTTGACTGGGAGAATGGTGAGAGGAGGCACTCGAAGCACAGTTATTTCAGTGAGAGCAATAGAATTAAACAACTAGTGTCTTCATTGTGGTGAAAAAAGGGCAATGTCCACTGTTTAACTGGAGTAAACTGATTGAATAAAACATAGAACATGCTGCCACCTCGTGGCTAAATGTTACAATAACATGATTTTTCATCGACCTGGGGAAACTAAAACTTGAATCCCAAATTGCTGGCCCAGAGATGGAGACACTGCCAATGCACTACAAGAGCCTTTGTGAGCAATACAAATCTGTCATTTCAGTGTTGATGAAAATGTAAATAGATAGAGGATGGGACAATGTGACTATGAAGGAGCGTTGCTCCGAAAGCTAGTGTGCTTCCAGTTAAATCTGTTGGACTATAACCTGGTGTTGTGTGACTTTTAACTTTGTAGACCCCAGTCCAACACCGGCATCTCCAAATCATGACTATTTTATGGCAGTAATTATGAATATAGTCAATCTATGCTAAATTGTCCAAATTCCGCTAACCATTTCAAAATTTCTTTTCACAAATTATTGTTCAGTAGCTAAAGTAGAAGTGGGTAACTTTCAGGGTGTTAATGAAAAAGAAAAGCTTAACTTGTCTTTTGTACTTAGGATATCTAATTTTAAAGCGTTTTCACCATTTCCCATATTCTGCCTTTTGTCTTTTTTTGATCCTACACTGTAATGTTAAGTGATAAATGTGTGTGGTTCTAGTTTTGATAAAGATGCAGATTTTACCCCTTGCCAATGTATATCCCCTAGAGAACATCAAGGGGCTGATAGTTATAAGCCATTGCCAGCCTCAATTAATTCTGTGTACCAAATCATTCAGGACTTCCATTATTCTGTCACTCCGCATCCTCAACTGTAAATACAAAACAGCTTTTTGATTCAAAATGCCAGCTCTCACTAATTATCTGAACTAAATGACTAAATTGCAGTTTACTGAGACTGACAGGGAGGTTTTGGGGGCAATTTCTTCCAAGTCTCAATTATAAATTCGAGCAGAGACCACCAGGAATTACTGACAGCTACTGAAGTAGGTATTTGTGGGCACAGCATAAACATGTGGTGGATATCGAGGTTATGTGGTCATAATGCACCTCCACTTGCATGGGGCGTTCAAGAAAATTCTTTTCTGTTTTTATCACAAGGCTGTTGTGCAAGCAGATTTGATTGCATTCGTTCTTTTCCTGAATTATGCAGTTGTTAGGGCCAACTATTGGTCAGGAATTCAAATACAGTTGTAGCTTGCTGTCAAATGGGAACTGACAGTTGCTCAGCCGGCTTTGAATAATCTCAGTGACATCCAAAATGTTTAATTTTGATCACGTTTTTAATTTAATAATTACATACCGTTCCAGAGAACAGATCCAAGATGTATGCATAAAAACGAACCAAGCCCTGGGGATATGGATTGTACTTGAAACATTCAGGCGCTAAAGAGGAAACTGGAAATATAGATTATTAGTGAATTGTCTGCTGTTTTACTGCGTAGTCTTCAGCGTCACACTTCACACCTAATGTGGGCTGATGCAATGATTGTGCAGAAGTGTGTTCAGCACCCAATGCTAAAAGTTTTATTGTAAAAACAAGCAACAGACCTGGTGAAGAAATGCAAGGTCCTGGGAAGGGGGAGAGCAGCTTCACACCTATGGGGTGTCATGAGACAGGAGCTCCCTCAGAGACTATGGACATTTTAGGGTGATAGTAGTGTAATAGTGGTGCTGTAAATGGACTAGCAATCCACAGGTACAAGTATACTGCCATATCAGCCGATGGGGTCTGAAATCAATTAATAAAAACCTTGAATTGTAAAGTTACCCTCCATTATAGTGACTATAAATCTGACATTTTTTTCCTGTTAAAATCCAGGTGATTCACTTGTCTTTAGGGAAGGAAATATGCCGACCTTACAAGTGGCATTGGACATGAAACATTAACTCTGCTCTGTCTCCACAGATGCTAGAAGACCTGACGAGTTTTTCCAGAAATTCATAACTTTTTGTTGCAAAATATAACATTCTGTGCTGTCTAAAAACACCAACAATTAAGTAAATGAGGCACGGTCCAGTTTAATAATAGCAGTGACAGTGGAAATAGACCCCTGCTCAGTTTAAAAATGGCAGTGACACTCTAAGTGGGCATTCACAGTCTGGTACCAGCAGTGAAATTGGAAATAGGGTACTGCTCAGTTTAGAAACAGCTGTGACAGTTTGAGACAGCTGCTTGTTGTGAAGATCCTTGAATAGAACTTTCTATATCCTCCATTTCCAGTTCTCTAAAAACTGAACCAAGGGTGTGGAGTCGTGTAATTCTATTGTAGGAATTATCTGCCTCACACATTGATGTTCTTGTACCATAGACCTCAAGATGATGTAAGTTTCAAACTACCAAACAGGACAACTGCAGACAGTGATAACAGGGAAGGCTGATTCACAAACTTTCCTTGTTAATTAAAACACAGCAAATAGCAGAGATGTATAAAATTAGGACCTCAGGAATTAAGTTGACCTGAAACAAAGCTTAGGGCACCCAATGAAGGAGTAAAAGGGGTCTGCTTATTCCGGTAAGAGAATCTCAAATACTCTTGTAAATAAGAATCTGATTGAGACATATAAGATTCTTAAAGGATTGGAGGCAGGAAACATGTTTCCGCTGATGGGTGAGTGCCGAACCAGAGGACACAGCTTAAAGATGAGGAGAAACTTCTTCACCCAGAGAGTGGTGGCTGTGTGGAATGCTCTGCCCCAGAGGGCAGTGGAGGCCCAGTCTCTGGATTCATTTAAGAAAGAGTTGGATAGAGCTCTCAAAGATAGTGGAATCAAGGGTTATGGAGATAAGGCAGGAAGAGGATACTGATTAGGAATGATCAGCCATGATCATATTGAGTGGTGGTGCAGGCTCGAAGTGCTGAATGGCCTACTCCTGCATCTATTGTCCATTGTCTATTATCTAATCCCGTCCTCCACAGCAAATACTGCTTCTTTTGAACAGTTACTGAATACTGCTTACCATCTGTACACCCATCCCTGCATTATTAGTTAAATAGATGGTTAATGGTGTATAAACCTAGAGCAATAATGTTGTAACCCGGCCAATTTAACTAGTTAATCCCATTTTGCAGCTAAACATGAATACTTAAAAAATGCACTCAAAGTAACTTGTGTTTGTTTTCTGCTTTCATGTTGCACAAACTCTCACCATACTCACTGTTCCTCAGGTGTTCTGCAGTTGTCAGGTTGAGTTTCATTGTGTTGATGTAGATGGATGGGAGGAGCACAAATCCACCAACCAGAAGAAAGGCAGAAAAATTCAGGAAGACCAAAAAACGTAGAAAGGTGAAATATGACTGGATCCCAGTGCCATATCGACCTAATCCGCAACACAGAACAAAGCACTGAATTAATACATTTTCCTAGCCCATGCACTCTTCACACTAAAATATTCAATCTCTGTTGCACTCAAGAGGCAAATTATTATTTTATTCCATGCTCCAAAATGACAAAACACTTTCCATTCCTTCCCGAACACAGAATTCCTGTGTCATGTATCCCCTATATTTATCATTCATTACTGAGCTCTACTTAACAGTGTACGTTTATTAAATACTACAATGAGGAGAAAGTCTGTACTTTTATCAATGTGGTATAAAGCAGGGTGTCCAAACTATAGCCGAAAGACCATAAGGGGCTTGAAAATTCCAATAGTCCAGGCATAATGTACAGCCGTAATTGTCTTTACATTTCTTTGGTGTGCACTGTTTGAAATGAATTGATTTACAGATTTGCACGACCCAGTTGATGGATAACTCCTAAATCTAATACTAATATCTGTTGGTATATTAAAGGTGGCACAAATTATTATCAATATTCTATGAGAAATACAGAGCCTGTCGATCCTAATTTACAGAGACAAGCATCTTGGATGCTCCTGCTGTTTGACAAAATGTGAGTATAAAGGAAACCATTCTAGTCCAAACAATGGAGATAATTGTTCTTCATGTGTTATTGACCTATTACGTTCAGGATAAACTGAGAATGGATTCACTGAAATGTGATAAGTGTCAGCATTAGGGGCAAGAAGCATTTTCCCTGTGTGTTTGTCACATGACATAAACAGTGACAGCAAAGTTCTGAAAGCACTGGCAGAAGTTCTCACCGGCAGGAAAACAAAAATCTGTTGGAAAAATAACTCAGCAGGTCAGGGACTATCTCGCTGCTTAGCCCACTGCTTGACAGACATATAGGCGCCTGAAGAAGCATCTGGAATGCCCACGCTCTGTAGAGGTGGAAAAGTGGCCTGTTCTGAAAAAAACGTCACTTGACTGGAAACGTTAACTCTGTTTTTCTCTCTACAGATGCTGCCAGGCCTGCTGAGTTCCTCCAGCAATTTCAATGTTCGCTTGGAACAGTGACCCATTGATAGAATTATACCTGCCTCACCCTGACTCCCAGAAAGATTGTGAAGATATCCTGTGGTAGCTGAGTTGCATTTAATTTGCTCCAGTTTGGTGATTCAATAAAACTATTTAATCCTTCTGCAGTTCACCCAGAAAGGCTATCTTTCCCCAGTTCACAGCGGTACATCTAGTTGCATTAGGCTCTCTCTGCTATTCAAAAACCAGGCTTTCTTTGGGGTCAAGGCATATTGGGTGAACATGTCCCAGCTATTGGCCTTGCTTTGTGTAGGTGCAAAGCTGCATTCCTAAAGGTCATCCCTGAAGACTGGCTCTGAGTCCCAACTTAATCACAAGCCTTTCTGACATTTTTCATTCCAAAGTTATACTGGGGAAGATGCCAGAGGGTATACAAATTTTCTATTCGTGTTAAACATTTTTGAAACATAATGATGAATATTATTTTCTTCACTATCTTCAAAATTGACAACAAATTTTAGATGAAGGACATCCCAACTTCTGAATAAATTTTAAGCTTTAAAATTCTGCCTGGGTAATGTTGATATTATTTGTAAAAACTGTTCGAACCTTTTAGTCAGGCTATTGCCCAGAACTCAACTTGAGCAAAAATCATATCATCATTGCTGATTTTGGGGCCTTGCTGTTGTTATGAAGATATGGGTGTACTGTACCTTTAAGAGAGTTAGAAGCTAGCAGAACTACCTGACAGCACCAAGTGTTCTGAATAAGGTAACGATGTAACACTTGGTCAAAAGCTTGATTAGCTGGGTTGGAAACAACAAAACAGGTTCAAATTAGGCCAATCAGTTTAAATTATACCCCCCCAAAAATGCCAAATTCCAATCAAGTTTGAATTTAATATCTTGACAATCTTAAAAGCCAATGACAAAATCCGATGCTTTGGTTGGGGGGGGGTATAAGACTGGGGAAAGTTGAACAGTTGAGAGGAGACCTACATCATCAGCATGCAGACACAGCCTGAAAAATAGTTGTCTTAAAGGTACCTTAATTGATCCATGACTGGTGAAGCATAATCCAGAAGAAGAAGAAGAAAAGAAGACAGGAAGATCCAAATAGAAGATCCGACAGCTGTCTGGTTTTGAATTTTTGGTAAATCTTAATGAGGTGGGGGTTTATCGGACTGGTATTATAGAAGGGAAGATAAAAGATATGTTAAAGGAAGAGGCCTGTAAATAGTTGTTAGTTAATTAATCTGTTATACTTTAAGAAATAAGGTTGTTAATTTTTACTTGAAGTAGTTCTTGGCCTCTCGAATTTTCACAAATTACTGCACCAAATAAATCTTTTCTGTGCTGCTGGTTTAAATTAAGCAGGAGGGTTTACCCTGTGTCATGACACTGTATGCAAATTGGTTGGTGATTTTCCTTGCAACAACAATTAATGCATTTTAAAATTACTTTCTTGACTCGATGATGGTTTGGGATATTCTGAGATTGAAAGGCATTGCATAATCAAAAGGTCTTTCTTTAACTCATTCCTTTACCCTATATCCACAGCTGACTGCTGCTATCTGTTATTATCTGATAACCCTGAATAGTGTTGTAATTACCTCCCAATTACTATTCATTGCATGATTCCCCTGACCTGCTAAATGACTGATTGCTTCCTAATAACTATTATTCTGTATTTGACCCCAATTTTCTCTTTCGTGAATTTATTAGATGAGAGACATTTGAAAAATTTCAATTTCCTATCAAAGTTGCTCAGGAACTTGACCAAGTTCTTTATTTTAACTAAAATCTATTTCCTTCCCCCCCCCAGGGGAAAGACTTTCTGAAAGCAGTTTTCACCTAAGCACTCGACACCTTGATGTTTGCTAAGCTGTGAATGTTATTCCACGCTAAAGAAATCACTCACACCTTCTATTTCACTCAGAGAGCTTCTCCACAGTTCTAACCAGGAGATGACACCTATTGCTTCTTCCTTGAGCCTTGTCAATGATTTCTGTCGGTTTTGCTTCCAGCTCCCCCAATTGCTGAGAGATCCAGTGTCACATTTTCTCTTCTCTCTGTTAAAAAGTTAGACAAAGCACAAGATCATTTACTTACAAGTAAGCACTTGATACTATATAGATGAAATAGATTTGTAGACTAGTTTATCATACTTTCTATGGGCGGCACGGTGGCACAGTGGTTAGCACTGCTGCCTCACAGCGCCAGAGACCTGGGTTCAATTCCCGCCTCAGGCGACTGACTGTGTGGAGTTTGCACATTCTCCCCATGTCTGCGTGGGTTTCCTCTGGGTGCTCCGGTTTCCTCCCACAGTCCAAAGATGTGCAGGTTAGGTGAATTGGCCAGGCTAAATTGCCCGTAGTATTAGGTAAGGGGTAAATGTAGGGGTATGGGTGGGTTGCGCTTCGGCGGGGCGGTGTGGACTTGTTGGGCCGAAGGGCCTGTTTCCACACTGTAAGTAATCTAATCTAAACATACTTATTTTAGGGATTAATTGCAGTGGATTATACTGACTCCAAATTATCCTAAAAATTCTGCCAGTTGTAAGAAATATTTAAGTTGTATGTATCAGAAAGATGTCCTTTAATTTGAAGACACTTCTCCAATCAAAACCAATCCATGAGTTCTTATTCCCTCCTATCAACAATTGGAATAGGACATGCACTGTTATCAATCTGGAATTTAATCACACCCTGTGGAAAATTCCGAACATGTTCTGAAATGGACATTTTTAGTTAAGATGTGATTCGGAGCAAGCAGGAAAATAAAAGGATTCTTTTATAACTTCAATCAGTTGAGTGTCTGAAACACACAGAAATGTTGGCGTGTTGCATTTGGCATGGACCCAGTACAGGATTGAGATGATCTTACAGTTACAGAATCATAGAGTCTAACAGCACAGAAATAGACTCTTCAGTCAAACCAGTCCATGTCAAACATAATCTCAAACTAAACGAGTCCCACTGGCCAGCGCCTGGCCCACATCCCTCCAAGCAACAGATCTTCCTGCGGGATCCAGACATTGGGTTTCCCATTTCATTTCACACCATTTCATCAAGTAGTTATTTTCAAAGGTTGTTGAATTACAATTAGTAAGTGAGTATATAAAGCATTCCCCTTCATAACTAATGCTAAGAATTAGATTAGGAATAAATTACAATTGCAATGTTTAAGAAGCATTTAAGTAGACATATAAACAGGCAAGGAAAAGAGGGATAAGGACCATGTTCAGGGAGATGGTATTTGTTTAGATAGGCATAGTGGTTAGCACAGACATGGTGGGCCAAAGGGCCTGCTCCTGGCTGTACTGTTCCATGCACTCGACCTACCTGGTTGCTTAAAAGTTTCCAAACAAAGGCGCTGGGCAACTTTCCCAAGACAAATTACTGTTTGTCTGAAATGGGTTGTCTACATGGACACAGACACACCTTATTTAACTTTGTGCAAAGAATATTGATACAAGTTGTAAATGTTGAGGCTTTCAACCTCCAAGAGCATTGGCTTGTGATTCCATACATCTTCTTCTCAGGGTCCCATTTGTAATCCAGGCTGTACTCTGACATCGGAAACTTGCACGGTTTGGCTCAGCTAATAGGTCACCGATTATGGTAAACGGGCTGACCCATTGTCAGAGGTTATCATCTTATGGCCTATTTAACCCCATGGCAGTCTGCTGACTTTCCTCTCCATTCCCCTCCAATACTTGCAGAATAGTTGCAATTGTACAAACCCTGTTTAGACCCCACTTGCAGCACAGTGAGCAGATTTGGGCACCACACCTTAGGAAGATTATATTGGTGTTGGAGGGAGTACAACATTGGTTTACAAGAATGATACCTGATGTCAGGAGTTAAGTTATGAGTAAAGGTTCTACAAATTAGACTGATTTCCTCTAGAATTTAGAAGGTTAGTGGTGATCTAATCAAAGTTTTCAAAATGTTAACAGGAAAAGACAAGTTAGATAATGATAAACTATTTCCACTGGTTGGGGATTTTAGAATTAGAGGGCATAGTCTGAGAATCAGGGTCAGACTATTCAAGAGAGATGTTAGGAAGCACTTTTACACATGAAAGATGGGAGATGTTTGGAATTCTCTTCCACAAATGGCAGTGGATGCTGGATCAGTTGTTAATTTGAAATCTGAAATAGATAACATTTTGCTAAGCAAACATATTCGGGGATATGGACCAAAGGCCGGAAGATGGAGTTAGGCCACAGAACAGCCATGATCTCACTGAATGATGAAATAGGCTCAAGGGCCTGAATGGCCTACTCCTGTTCCTAGTCACCAATTATTGATTGAATCATGGGAAATACAAGGAACAATCTCATGAGCAACACAACCCACTGTGGAGTGCATGAGTGCATGTTAATCCCTTACCCATAGCATTGGCATACACTTCCTGGGTTAGCCATAGACACGCAGTAGCTACAAGAGAAGATCAGAGGCAGGGAGCATCCCCACACCCCTTCAGGGTCCCCAAAATTTGCCATCTGCAAGGCACAGGTCGGGAATGTGAGGGAATAATCTTTGTTATACTATTCCTCAAATAGTGCAGTCAAGCAGCTCAGCATCATTCAGCACAAATCAACATACTTGATTGGCACCTCTTTAACAATGTTAAACATGCACTCCCTCCGGAACCAGTGCAGGGCGCAGTGCAAGCGACAGCTAAAAGATGCAAAATAATTTAAAGAATGGCGGATGCTAGATATCAGAAACAAAAATAAAAACAGAAACGCAGCAAGTCAGGCAGCATCTGTGGAGAGAAAACAGAGTTAACGTTTTGGGTCCAGAGACCCTTCTTCAGCAACTCATCAAAAGCCTCTTTCCACTGTGTCCTTCAATCCTCAGAAGCCCAAAAGTGTGGAAAGAGGCCATTTGGCTCAAGAAGTCCACACCGACCCTCTGAAGAGTAAGCCATCTAGCCCCATTCCCCTACATTTACCCCTGACTAACGCACCTAACCTACACATCCCTGAACACTATGGCCAATTCACCTAACCTGCACATCTTTGAATTCTGGAAGGAAACCCATACAGACACATGGAGAATATGTAAACTCCAGACAGGCAGTTGCCCAAGGCTGGAATGAAACCCAGGTCCCTAGCACTGTAAGGCAGCAGTGCTAACCATAGAGCCACCTTGCCACTCTGTGTCCTCTATCACTGAGAAGGACAAGGCAGGTAGTGTATGGGAACATCCATGCCAGGCCACAAACTATCCTGAGGTGTAACTGTATTGCTGTTTCTTTGCAATGTTTGGGTCATAAATGTAGAGTTTCTTCACCAACAGCCCTTTGGGTGTACTTGCACCACAAGGAATGTAAGTGGTTCAAATAGAAGCCTTTCCATCACCTTCTCAAGAACATTTAAGAAAGGGTAATGAATTCTGGCCCGCCAACGACACCCACATCCTAATGGTATGGTAGTTCCTGGGACTTCAGAGACAAAGCTTCCATGACAAACTTTGAGCATATGAGTGTGTGATCTCCTCTAGTCAATAGCTTCCAGCAACTGTAATCCCAAACTGGGGAAACAGGAACAATCCTATTTCTGTACCTAATTTGTATATTCATATCAAAGGGAGTGCAATCGTCAGGAGAGAAACAAGGAATGCACTGGATATAGGTAATAACAGAGATTAATAAGGCAGGCAACACTGTAGGAACAATAGCATCCAAGCTCCCAGGGATGTTTTCATTGCAGCACGTAGGTTGGGATCTTTTGAATAAGCTGAGAACTTGTAAAGCTTTTTTCAGCTATTTCTTACTGTAGGTGAATGTTGTTGAAATAGCATCCAGATTAGAAGCAACTTTGATATAAAATGGCAGGACAGTACAGCTGGTTGTATTTTACCAATTTTCCAAAACATAAATACAAGGCAATACTGCAAAGGTGCAGAACTGACCTCACTTTTCTTTTCTCTGTCAAACTAATAGGAAGCTCTCTCAGAGGTCGTCTACTTTCAGATAGCTGCATCTCTTCAAACACAGACAGCAAATTTGATATCTCATTTCCTGAGCACCAAACTGAAGAATGCTGTTCACTTTTGGAAGTTGTGCATTTTCTTCTTCTTCCTCCTCCCTCTGCCAGGTAACTTGGCACTTCCTGGGACATGTTAGTTTCTTGGTCAGGTTGCAGAGAAGTACACGATATTGAGTTCTGATCTGTTTGAAAAGAGCAAAAACCTATTTCTCTGACCAGTAAATATCCAGATACTTTCTTTTTGTCATTTTAACCAGTCTAATTATTGGCATCCCCCAATTCATAAATGTTGGGATTTAGTGGTGTGTTGGAAGTGACTCACAGACCCATGTCAAAAACTGTCAGCCTTTGGAATATGTTCAACCTCATTTTGCATTTACAAACTTCATTTATAAACAAGGCAGGGTACCTCACAGCAGCATTGTCAGATAAAATTCAACACTGAGCAACAATTGGACATGTGGCCCAAAGCTTGGTCAAAAACTAGGATTTAAGCAGCAATTTAAAGGAGAGTGAGAAGTAGAGGGGTCGGGACACTCAGGAAGGGACTTCAGAATTCAGGGTTTAGGCACACCCATTCATTCGAGGCCAAAGGAATTTGAGGAGACCTTGAGAAAGTGATGGGGGTTATGGACAGACTAGACCCAGGAGGGTTTGAACACAAGGATGAGATGTTGTCAGGTCAGGAGGCAGAAGGATGAAATTTAGTGTGTATTAGTTAGGATATGGGCTGCAAAGCTATGAATAAGCTTAGGTTCCTGGAAGAAGGAAATTGGACAGTCTATAGCTGAGACAAACTATCTTCTCACAAAATCAAAACTAGCTGTTTTTGTTTGAATGTCAGGCTCCAAATTGTTTTCCATTAAGTCTATGCTAAACTTATAGCATTTTGGATAGTATTAAAATGTAAACTCCATATCACAACATGTCCAAGTATCCATACTAAACAGAGAAGTAACTCTATACAAGATCTTTTTAAGGATTTTAGTTAAATTCATTCATATCATGTAAAAGGAGCAACTGAAACATAAACCAATAAATTAAAGTAACTGTGACCATTTCAAGGTTGAAGGAGTAACTCAAATATTTTGTCAAACCCTGGTTCTGGGACAAATCTGAAATGAATTTGTGGGAAAGGAGTTTTATCTCCAGAATCTCAATTGGGTTAAAATAATGTTTTATCATTTGTTTAAAGATGTCTGTCATCTAAACACTGAACAATTGATTATCCACTAGACCACAGTTTAAAAACAAATGTGCACTTGCCTCATGATGCTGTGTCCATGTAAGATATGATGTAAGTAAACTTCATTACACTGAAAATGTGTTGCTGGAAAAGCGCAGCAGGTCAGGCAGCATCCAAGGAACAGGAGAATCGACGTTTCGGGCATAAGCCCTTCTTCAGGCTTATGCCCGAAACGTTGATTCTCCTGTTCCTAAGATGCTGCCTGACCTGCTGCGCTTTTCCAGCAACACATTTTCAGCTCTGATCTCCAGCATCTGTAGTCTTCACTTTCTCCTCCAACTTCATTACACTGCCCACAACATCAAACTATCTGAGCCAGCAAGTGCACTCAAAGCACCTGCCACTTGAGTTAAAGTCCAAACTAAGGTTAAGACTATTCAGCACTATAATTCCTTGACAGATAATTGGCAGATAAGTTAAACATGTAATTAAATTTCACAGCTGATGTCTAAAATGCCCCTTGAAATTTGTGGTGTCCTCAAACCCACAATATAATTCCAGTGTGGTAGTTCACCAACAGTAACCTATTATTCCACTCAACATTATAGACCTCTGTGAAAACCAATGTGATAATTAGACTATACCAGTATATAGCACATCTGTTAGATTAATGCTATAATCTATTTCTACAATTTAGCAAATGCGACTAAGCCTTACACTGCAGTTGGACTTCAGATCAGAAATTCATTATTCCATTTTAATTCATGATAACAAGATATTTAATCACATAACTGATCCTATTAAGCATGCAAAATTGACTCACTGAACTCGTTAAAGGAAACTTAAGAAGTTGTGCTGTTTGTTCAGAATTAGCTTTGGGTTGAATCCTTAGGGAGCCTCCAGCAATACACAAAAACAAATTACTTGGTCATTATAGTACCGGGGGGGATTATGAGACCTTGCTGTGGACAAACCATATATCCGGTATTATACTGCCACAAAAACTATTTTGCAACACTCTGAAGTTGTAGAAAGCATTATATAAATGCAATTTTGTTCTGTGACATTTGAATGCCAGACAAAACAAATGTAGTTAGTAACTTAATTTTGGCTTGTGTTAACATATAAATTGCCTTTATTGCTATCTCCCTTCAACAACACCTATATTTCTTTGGGATCTAACAGGTTAGAAAATGGATAATTAAGCACCACACTTACACAAATTCAAATCTGTGGAGATTATATATTAATAAAGTCCCTAAAGTAGATTAATGCTATGAAACTTGTAATCTAGTGTTAATCAGTCCAGGAGTTTCACCTTGATTCAGTTGCAGCGTGCAACACTAACAGTCAGGTTATGTGTCTGACTACAGTCCAGGCAGTGGGCAATGGGCAGTCTTCCAGGGTCAGCAGCAGTTAGAGCTATTGCATATCAGTCAGGGAGCCACAAAAACAGTGGTCAAGATCTGGTCAGTCATGTTTAGGGGCTGCTTCTCAAAGTCAGTCAGAGTCTGGGGTGAACACAGTCCCTGGTGCTCGTCTGTCAATCTTCAAGGAGGATGTAAGAGGAGACTCACTGTTAAAAAGGGTGGGAGAATCAAGGTGTGGGGGTGTAGGGGGGGAACATACACATTTTTGGAGGTAGAGACATGGACAATAATGGGGGAAACTCAAGGTGGAAGGAGAATAGCATTAAATGGTATGGTCATCTATGGGAAGGTAGGGGTTATTGCCAGTGACTTCCACTGGGGGGGGCACGGATGAGCAGGGTGGGAATCATTATTAAGTGTATAATGTTAGGTTTTGGGGCAAAAAATATAGCATGATTCAATGTGATGGGCCTCCAGACTGGGGTGGGGATGGGGGTGGGGTTAGCGGGGGCTCTGAGGTTGCTGAGGAGTGAGTGGAAATGGACTGTTATGTATTGTGAGGTTACAGGCTCTAGAGAAGATGATGGCCAAGTGGTATTATCTCTGGACAGTTAATCCAGAGACCCAGGTATTGCTTTTGGACCTAGGTTCACATCCTGCCATGGCAGATGGTGGAATTTGAATTCAATAAAATCTGGAATTATGAGTCTAATAATTACCATGAAATCATTACCAATTATTGGGAAAACCCATTTGGTTCACTAAGGTCCTTTAGGGAAAGAAATCTGCCATCCTTACCTGGTCCGGCCTAAATTGTGACTCCAGACTCACAGCAATGTGGTTGACTCTTAACTTCTCTCTATGCAATGAGAGATGGGGCAATAAATGCTGGCCTAGCCAGTGATACCCTCAAAAAGATGGTTGGGTCAATGCCCAGGGTGAGCAGAGTCAGTGACACTTTGATGGATGCAAGCGTGGGATTGATGTTTGTTGGACACTAGGACACTGAAGAGGAAAATACATGAAGCATGCATTTGCTCTCTTCAGCTACATTCCATTTGCAAACATGTCTTTGTACCTTTGCAATGCCTATGAATTGAATTTGCTAAGACATTAAATGTTGGACAAAGACAGATTACACCATTCTATTGGTGCTAGTTAAACTAATTTTAATCATCTCAGTGATGCAGGAGTTAGGGCCAATAGCTTTAAAGGAGGTGAATGGTGGCCAAAAGTGCCCAATTATTTTTAGAACTTACAATGGTGCTGTGGAAGAAAGGGTCATCCCTGCATCACATTTCTTATAGGTTTGGTGATTGACTCTAATGAATGCAATGGAGTGTGAAATGGTTGTTGTGGGCCTGGGATTGGAAGAGGGTTAGACTACATCAGGCATTCCTTTAAATGGAATGTGTTGGTCACTCAGCTGCCACTGCTCTTTCACCAGGTCAGTGCACATTCTGTGAGCAGGGCTGTGGTGGAGCAGGCGATAGAGCTGCTGCAGGTCAGATTGAGCTTGGAGGAGATCGGGGAGTGTGTGGGGTTGCTTCCCACTCTAGCTCAGACAGAGTAGCCACTCCATCCTGACAGCTGTGCTCTGCACAATTGGAGCAGACAATGAGGTCATGTGACAGGCACTGAAGAGCTGTGCAAATGGGAGCAGTTGTCCAAAGAGAAGGACGAAAACATTAAGCTGGAGAAAACTTAGGAATGACAGAGCTCAATTGCATCATACACGATGAATCAGACAGGCCTTGATTGACATTCAGTACATGTTGTAAAAGACCATCATGGACTGTCGAGATTGAAATGTCAGCATTGTGGTTGCAAACTGCATTCATTTCCTTTGTGTTCCCTTTTGCTGGATGTCAATAAAACCTCATGGTTAGACTCATCCCAATATGCACCTTGACATGATGTTCGTCTCATCAACAATGGCACAAAGTGGGTAACCATTGGGACTTGGGGGAGCAGTAGCAATGACTCAGAAAGGTTCTTTAGATGGGATGTCCCTAAGGACAGGTAAAGAGTTTGGCCTGGTGGTTAAACTGCAAAACCAGAGCTACATGTGTGCAGGAGTGTCTGTAATGGTCAGGTGAATTGGCCATGCTAAATTGCCCGTAGTGTTAGGTAAGGGGTAGATGTAGATGTAGGGGTATGGGTGGGTTACGCTTCGGCGGGGCGGTGTGGACTTGTTGGGCCAAAGGGCCTGTTTCCACGCTGTAAGTAATCTAATCTAATCTAATCTAATGACGCCTACGAGCAATAGTCAGCATGGCTTTATGCCTACTGTGCCATTACACTGCTGGTGATGTGGGCAACACCATATTACTGACTCTTGTATGGTGCTGAGTGGCATCTCAAAGATGGCACAGACACCTGCAATGCTGGTCATCTGCCAAATGGTGAGTTGATCTGGGAATGGTGCATGGTAAAATGGGGATAGAATTCAACATGAGAAATACTCTGGAGTGGGGTAGGTAGTTAATGAGGCATGTTTGGTAACATATGGTAAGAGATTTCTTTTCTCTTCACAGTGATAATCCCTCCAAAAAACTTGATGCAACTGTATTTAACCAAAAAAAATATGAAGTTCAGCACAATGAGGAAGTGAAGGCAAGAAAACAGCGAAAACAGAATCACACTAAAGCATGTCAGGCCATAGGACAGATAACGAAAGGGGCTTAGCACAGAATTAGCAGATATCCAGGAAGCAGTCACTCATACATTGTCTCCGTGGGGAAACAAACTACAGTTATAGAAAAAACTGCAGTTAACGATAAAAGGGCAGAAAAAAATAACATTCCTGGAATGTAAGAGGAAAACATGCGGCCAAGTGATGACTCCTATCTCCAAAATTCAATCAATCAAGGGTGTTGAAAATAATTTCCTTCATTGAGCTAATGGTGACTGTATTTCACATAAATAAATATCTGCAGCATTTAATGCAATAAAACAAAGTTGCACAGCTTGATTAAAAAAAGTTAAATCTAAGAACATTGTGTTTATATTTTGTAATTTTGAAAATAAAAATGAAGGTACACAAAGACGCCATCAATTATGTGCAGGACAAATGAGAATCAATCATACATTTTGAACACACCCCGTTGAGGCCCAAAAACATCACCCTTCCAACTTGCACTTTTGTTTAGATATCAGTTCAATGTTATAAATGCCAGTCTCACCTGAATCTATATCTGCTGAATAGACAGTCACTTGATCCATATTTTGCAATGACTCCCATTAGATTATGGGGATACCAGACAGAATCCTCATTTCAATAGCAACGTTACATTTCAGCCTTTGCTCGAAATAAATGAGGCCAGTTTTATCCATGTCAGAGCCTAATTCATCACGTGACAGGAAACTGAAATACCACACAACTTCCTTAAATGAAGAGGCAACTGTTGCATGATACTCGTAAACCTGTATAAAAAGCTGCAAACAGCAAGCTGAAAGGAAACCACAGAACGTAAAGGTTATTATTTAAACTACTCATTTGACTCAATGTGTTGCCATATTATAATGATGAATTTAAAACATTTCGACATACTTGACATTTTCACATTGTGGGAAAACACTTGATATAAGACACAAAGCGTAAATATGCATTATAGTCCATCACTACCAGAGAAAAAGTGTTTCAAAGCATAATCTTACAGAGTTACAATCAAGCAAAAGAAACAGTTGTCAATCCACAGAATTAGATACTTCGAACGTATAGTAACAAAGTGATCAAAAGTGGTTGATTTCAAGAAGGATCTTACAGAAGGATTCACAGACAAGAAATTCAAGACACAGTATGGATTTGGCAGACATATTCATTCTATGTTTGGAAGAATGAATATTTTGGTACAGGCTTCCCCACTGGAATCTGAGGTGTTTTCTTGAAAGATATATATTTAACCTCTTCACATTTGCAAACTGGGGTCTCGTACCTGGTTGAGGCCTCGCAATAAGATTAGAATGTGTTTTACTACAGCATCTTGCCTTTAAATCCTTCAGGCGTTGGGATGGCAAACTGTGACACTTATAAACAAAAGTCCATTGAGAGACTAAGTACATTCTGTACTCGAAAAGCAAAGTATCTGAACAGACAAAGGTTCCAAATCTCAGAATATGCTGATTCAGATGCAAACTAATCTGTTGGCTGTAAGTTTTGTGATTTGTCTTTGCTTCAAATTTAGATACTCTATGAGAAGGTACAGCCAGTGATAAAATATTTACTTCTAATTTATACTGTAAAATAAACACTTTGCTGTGTTTGTTCACTGGAAGAATTGAAACCTTAAATGACAGGCATTTGATTGTCTGATATATAACAAACTTAGAATCAAAACTTCTTGTGGTAAACAATTTTAATTTCTTGCTAGGAAATAGCCACCCATTATTATTGGCCAACCCTCAATTGTCTACTCTGGGTCCTGATTTTCTCCCAGTTATCTTCACATGTCTGAATATCTGATTCTCAACCAACATATTTTTGGCATATATCGTACAATATCTTAAAATGAGGTGAGATTCAGAATGCAGGACTTTCTTCCTTATTACTTCTTCTCTGCTACTGCTCTGTCTTATCATTCAGACATGGCAGCTGAAAGAATGTCGAACAAGATGCTATCATTCTGAATGGCTATCACAAGTGCCTCCCAGTCACGACCATGCTTCAAGGAGAGCTTCAGAGTGTCTTTGAGATCTGTTCTTTGTCCTGCTTTGCAACAGTAGCCTTTTGCTCGTTAACAAAGTCTGACCTGACAGGAAGTCTGTTTCCAGTCACTCGGTCACAGTGTCCGGTTCATGCAGATTGAGTTTGTTGTTTTGCTTGAATGCTTGTGAAACATCTTCAGGAGGACACCAGTGTTTTCGTGATGGTGCTCTCATTGAATCCAAAGAATGCAGCAGAAGGATTGCTGATCAAATTTCTCCAGCACTCTAACATGTCAATGATACATAGTCCATGTTCCACTTCAGAACTGGAATGTAGTGAAGTCAACCATTCTGTATACCAGGCCTTTTGTATACATGCAAGCATTTATTATCAAACGCTTGATGTTAGAGTTTTCAGAAGGCTGAGCTGATGCAGTTAATCTGGTGTAAGATCCTTTAAAAGAGGTAGCTGTCAAGGCATGGAAAATACTGGATTTATACCGGAGTCCCGCTTTTGACAGATGTGATGACTATTTTTGGAATGATAAATACATTTGATTTGGCCATATTTTGTGTTTTTCAAATGAAGAAGAGTGGCTTGTCAATCTGATAGGAGAAAGTGAGGACTGCAGATGCTGGAGATCAGAGTCGAGAGTGTGGTGCTGGAAAAGCACAGCAGGTCAGGCAGTATCCGAGCTTTTTGTCTCCAGATACAAGAGGGCAGTTGATCCTTGATGAGGTGAATCACCACCGTCAGTTAGATTGTAAAAAATATGGGGACTGTCGCATATTCTTGCTTGAATGCTTTCCAGATTTTGAAGGTGTACGTTTCAGATGTCCCACTCAAGCAATTGCAGAGGATAGTGATGAAGTTCCTTGACCATTCAAATCCCTGGCCCACAATCCCAGAGCTACATGATTTAGAGTCAAATGCTGTGTTGGGTCAATAAATGAAATGAAGAGATCCTAGGGTTACTGGGTATGTCAACAGACTTCTGCTGATTTATCTATAGTTACTCCTATTTTTATTGCTCAAGTAGAAATTTCTGAATTAAATCTTGATGGCTTCCTACGTCACAACCTCTATGTCATATAAACTATTTGAAGTCAGAGTTCTTGGAGATGTGGGTATGAGTATTTGCACAGCCTGAAGTTCTTGATGTGATATCTTCTTTGTACATACATTGTGCATGTGAATAGCAAGATCATGTGCTTCACAGACCAATACTCATATGCTGAAAAAGGCAGAAAAAATGCAGACATTTAAAACTCTTCAATTGTAAATAAAATTTAGCACAAATATCAATGTTCACCTTTTCCCTTCTGTAGCCTCTTCCTGTCCAGAAGCCAACTTCCTGTGGGGGAATAACACTTCTTTTATTTTCTGTCTTTTTACTTTGAAAATTGATCACCAAATTAATCAATTAACCAAATAATTAAACGGATTCAAAGCACTGTCCACCAGCGGCAATAAAACACTACGAAGAATAAAGGAAAGTAGGAAGACAGGGAAGGACTATGTACAGATGGAGTTGGAGGAATAAGTAAGGCATTCCAGTCCCCGGGGGCACCCAACTGTCGCTAAATGCTTCAAGGGAATAACATAGCTCTTCAAGACAAAATCCATTCAGCATCACTTGCTCTCAGTCAAATCAAGGGCCATTCTGGTTGACCCTTAAAATGAACTGTATTTCTAACACTGACATCATTATTATATTTTTTACCATAAATTTGAAAGAAATAATTCACATTTACATGCGCCCATCATGTCGTCAAACATTCCAAAGGCTTCAAATCTTCACAGCCAATTAGGTACTTTCACAGGGTATACTCACTTCTGCAATAAGGTGCAGCAGCTAATTGGTACAAAGCAATGAGTTAAAGGACCAGATAATCCATTTGCTTAAGGATGAATGTTGTTCTCAGCACCTTTTGCGACACAATGGCACAGAATCTTTCAAGTCCACCCAACACCAAAGAGAAGACTTCATGTCTCGACTAAAAGACTGAACCACTGGCCAACCAGAACTACCTCAGTAAATAACACTCATGCATCATAAGGAATTATGTGCTTAAATCTCAAAACCACAACTGTCTGTCTCAGAAGAATGGTTCTGTGGCTGAGTCAAAACCTAATATGCACAATCAGCAACAACTGCAAAACTATTTGAGCATATGAAGTACATTCCAAGTCCTAAATGAAAAGAGGTCACAAAGATCAAATGTCACAGAGTCATAGAGATGTACAGCATGGAAACAGACCCTTCGGTCCAACCCGTCCATGCTGAAGAGATATCCCACCACAATCTAGTCCACCTGCCAGCGCTTGGCCCATATCCCTTCAAACCCTTCCGATTCTTATACCCATCCAAATGCCTTTTAAATGCTGGAATAGTACCAGCCACCACCACTTCCTCTGGCAGCTCATTCCACACAAGCTGCCCCTTAGGTCTCTTTTATATCTTTCCCCTCTCACCATAAACCTACGCAGTCTAGTTCTGCACTCCCCCACTCCAGGGAAAAGAACTTGTCTATTTACACTATCCATGCCCCTCATGATTTTAGAAACCTCTATAAGGTCACCCCTCAGCCTCCAGGGAAATATGCTCCAGGGAAAACAGCTCCAGCCTATTTAACCTCTCCCTATTGCTTAAATCCCCCAACCCTGGCAACATACTTGTAAATCTTTTCTGATCCCTTTCAAGTTTCACTACATCCCTCCGATAGAAAGGAGACCAGAACTGCATGCAATATTCCAAAAGTGGCCTAATCAATGTCTCAACATGACCTCCCAACGCCTGTGCTCAATACTCTGACCAATAAAGGAAAGAAAACCAAATGCCTTGTTCACTGTCCTATTTACCTGTGACTCTACTTTCAAGGATCTATGAACCTGCACTCCAAGGTCACTTTGTTCAACAACATTCAGTGCATAAGCCCTGCCCTGATTTGCCTTTCCAAAATGCAGCACCTCGCATTTATTTAAATTAAACTCCATCTGCCACTCCTCAGCCCATCTGATCAAGCTCAATATCCCATTGTAATCTGAGCTAACCTTCTTGGTGATATCTGCAAACTTACTAACTATACTTCTTATGCGCATATCCAAATCATTTATGGGTGGCACGGTGGCTCAGTGGCTTGCATTGCCGCCTCAGGTAACTGTCTGTGTGGAGTTTGCACATTCTCCCCGTGTCTGTGTGGGTTTCCTCCAGGTGCTCTGGTTTCCTCCCACAATCCAAAGATATGCAGGTCAGGTGAATTGGCCATGATAAATTGCCCATGGCATTATGTGCACTTGTCAGGGTAAATATAGGGTCTGGGTGAGTTACTCTTCAGAGGGTCAGTGTGGACTTGTAGGGCTGAAGGGCCTGTTTCCATACTGTAGAGAATCTAATCTAATCTAATATAAATGATGAAAAGTAGTGGACCCAGCACCAATCCTTGTGGTATCCTTGGGTCACAGGCCTCCAGTCTGAAAAACAACCCTCTGCCACCACCCTCTGTTTTCTTACTTTGAGCCAGTTCTGTATCCAAATGGCTAGTTCTCTCTGCATTCCATGCTAACCAATCTCCCATGGGGAACCTTGTCGAATGCCTTACTGAAGTCCATATAAATCACGTCTATTGCTCTGCACTCATCAATCCTCTTTGTTACTTTTTCAAAAAACTCGAACAAGTTTGTGAGACATGATCTCCCATGCACAAAGCCATGTGCCCCTAATAGTCCTTGCCTTTCCACATACATGTACATCCTGTCCCTCAGGATTCCCCCCAACAACTTGCCACCCCTGACGTCAGGCTCACCAATCGATAGTTCCCTGGCTTTTCCTTAGGTGTTTCTTAAACAGTAGCACCACATTAGCCAACCTCCAGTCTTCCAGCACCTCACCTGTGACTATTGATGAAACAATTTTTTCAGCAAGAGGCCCATCAATCATTTCCCTAGCTTCCCACAGAGTTCTAGGGTACAACTGATCAGGTCCTGGGGATTTATCTATTTTTATGCGTTTCAAGACATCCAGCACTTCCTCCTCTGTAATATGGACATTTTTCAAGTTGGACCATCTATTTCCCAACATTCTATATCCTCCATGTCCTTTTCCACAGTAAACGCTGATGCAAAATACTCATTTAGTATCTCCCCCATCTCCTGCAGCTCCGCACAAAGGCCGCCTTGCTGGTCTTTGAGGGGCTCTATTCTCTCCCTAGTTAGACTTTTGTCCTTAATGTATTTGTAAAAATCCTTTAGATTCTTCTTAACTCTATTTGCCAAAGCTATCTCATGTCCCCTTTTTGCCCTCCTGATTTCCCTCTTAAATATACTCCTACTTCCTTTATGGTCTTCTAAAGATTCACTTGATCTATCCTGTCTATACCTTACATAAGCTTCCTTCTTTTTCTTAACCAAACCACAATTTCTCTCATCATCCAGCATTCCCTATTCCTACCAGCCCTTCCCTTCACCCTAACTGGAATATACTGTCTCTGGATTCTTGTTATCTCATTTCTGAAGGCTTCCCATTTTCCAGCCATCCCTTTACCTGCGAACATCTGCCACCAATCGGCTTTTGAAAGTTCTTGCCCAATACCATCAAAATTAGCCTTCCTCCAATTTAGAACTTGAACTTTTAGATCTTTTCTATCCTTTACAATCACTATTTTAAAACTAATAGAATTATCATCCCTGGCCCCAAAATGCTCCCCCACTGACACCTCAGTCATCTGCCCTGCCTTATTTCCCAAGAGTAGGTCAGGTTTTGCACCTTCTCTAGTAGGTACATCCATTTACTGAATCAGAAAATGTTCTTGTACACACTTAACAAATTCCTCTCCATCTAAACTCTTAACACTCTGACAGCCCCAGTCTATGTTCTTACAGATAACTGAATTCTCAATTTCCCGCTGACAACTAGGGAGTCAATCAGACAACCCCAATAAGGTGATCATCCCTTTCTTATTTCTCAGTTCCACTCAAATAACTTCCCTGGATGTATTTCCAGGAATATCCTCCCTTAGCACAGCTGTAATGCTATCCCTTATCAAAAATGCCACTCCCCCTCCTCTCTTGCCTCCCTTTCTATCCTTCCTGTAGTATTTGCTTCCTGGAACATTAAGCTGCCAGTCCTGTCCATCCCTGAGCCACATTTCTGTAATTGCTATGATATCCCAGTTCCATGTACCTAACCATGCCCTGAGTTAATTTGCCTTCCTTGTTAGGCCTCTTACATTGAAATAAATGCAGTTTAATGCAGTGCTACCTTGTTCTCTGCTTTGTCCCTGCCTGCCCTGACTGTTTGACTCGCTTCTTTTCCCAACTGTACCAATCTCAGATTGATTTCTTTCCTCACCACCTCCATAGATTTCGAACCCCCCCCCCCCCCCCCCACCTTACTAGTTTGCTAGAGCAGCTCTAGCAAATCTCCCTGCCAGTATATTAGTCCCCTTCCAATCCAGGTACAATGCATCCTTCTAGTACAGGTCACTTCTACCCAAGAAGAGATTCCAATGATCCAAAAATGTGAATCCTTCTCCCATACACCAGCACCTCAGCCATGCATTCATCTGCTCTCTCCTCCTATCCCTACCCTCACTAGCTCGCAGCCCCAGGAGTAATCCAGACATTACTACCCTTTAGGACCTCCTTTTTAAATTCCTGCCTCTCTGTATTCTCCCTTCAGAATCTCATCCTTTTCCCTTCCTATGTCATTGGTTCCAATGTGTACAAGGACCTCCTGCTGCACCCTCTGCCCCTTGAGCACATTCTGCAACCTCTCTAAGACATCCTTGATCCTGGCACCAGAGACGTAACACACCATTCTGATTTTTTTGCTACTGGCCGCAGAAACATCTGTCTGTACCTTGGACTAGAGAGTCCCCTCACATAATTGGAACCCGACGTACCCCTTATTGCATTAGAGCCAGTCTCAATACCAGATACTTGGTGTTTGTGCTACATTTCCCTGAGAATCCATCTCCCCCTACATTTTCATAAACAGTGAAATTGTTTGAAATGGGGATAGCCACAGAAGATTCCTGCACTACCTGCCTACTTCTCTTACCTTTCCTACAGTTAACCCACCTATGTGACTGTATCCTACAACTGCCATCCATCACACCCCCTTGCTCTTGTAAATTCCTCATTGCCTCTAACTGTCTCTCCATCTGATTAATTCAATCTGATAGGATTCACACCCAATGGCATTTATTGCAGATACAATCCTTAGTAACACATAAACTCTCCCTAAACTCCCACATCTGACAACAAGAGCATTTCACTCTACTAACGGCCATTTTTGCTTCTTCCAATCTACAGACCCAGAAAATAGCACCATCTTATTTCTCTACAAAACACTGCTCCAGGCTAACTTAATACTTATGGCTTATATTTTTAAGTTTAATCAAGGGAAACATCTCAATAAATCATATCATCAATTTAAAAAAATTCTACTCACTATTGTAGATTAACAACAGGGCTATACTTAAAACTATTCACTTATCTGTTTCTGTGCTGTGACCTCTCCCAAACAGGTTCCTTCAAGTTCAGTTGTGAATTTCACTATTTGTTAATTTTCCCAGATGCACTCCGATGTCCAGCAATACATGAATTTCAACAGGAAAATAACTGCAGGTTCACTCTCTCTCCTGCATAAACCATGTGCTACCTTTGACTATTCCTCTCCCTTTTAAAAGTGCCATTGTTTTGACTTTTATTTCCTCCAAAGTTGCAAAACAATGCAAGAGCATATAAAACAGTAATTGTTGCTCCTCGAATTCAAGGAAATCATCTCCAACATCTAAAATATCGCAAAACAGGAGCAGCCTGTTCCAGCCAGAAATTCTTCCCATGCTCCATCATGGATTGCCCAGAATCCTCATCCAGAAAAAGGATTCTTGAGACTTACTGACTGAAATTTAGCATCACAGGTGTGCAGCATGGTATGAGACCAATAATCCAATGGCCTGAAGTAAATATCCAGCTACAAAAGTTCAAATTCTATCACTGCAGCTGAGGAATTTAAATTACAATTCAAATCTGGAAGGAAGAAGGTCTCTAGTGGTGACATAGAGTGGGCAAACAGGTTGATTAGTATCAGAAATCATTCTGATATGCCTATGGCAAATGGTAAAAGTGGGGGTATTTCCGAATCAGCCAGACCTGGGTGGGAGCTGCAGCACAACAACCTCCCTCTGTTAAAAGATTTCCTGTACAGGTTCGTGGAACAAACAAGTGTCAAGCTCATTCCAAGGCCGAGCACACATGCTTGTGCAATTGTTTTTGTGAAAGCCAGTCCTGATCGATCATGTTCTTTAGAGAAAAGGAATTGGTCACCCTTTCTGTGATCTGGCTTAAATGTGTTTCTAGACCTCCAGGTAAGTGGTTGACACTTAGCCATCATCTCAAATGGCCCAGCAAGCTATTCAGTCATACTCAAAAAACAATTCACCATCATGTTTTCGAGGAAGTAAGGGATGGGGAGTAAATGCTGGATATTCCAGTGGTATAATGAGATTCATGTTGATGTTATTGATGACATGACTCTGACAACAATAAGACAGATAAGTCTAAATTGAAGGAAGGCTAATCTTGACAGTATCAGGCAAGAACACTAACTTAGAAGAATCATGTGCAGAGAAAGGCCTGAGGCATTACACAGTAGAATTTAATACAGCCAAAAGTATATGAAGGAGTATAAGGCATTGAGGAGTTTTACTTTATGATTAGGAATAGGAAGCCTTAATTTGTGTAGATGGATAGAGACTCCAGACCTGTATCTCAATGTGCAGACAGCAGCGCTGGCTTAAAGCACAAAATAACACAGTATTACATCCTGTCATTGAGTTTTTTTTAAAATGAAGGTATGATTAAAGCACATTGTCATCATCATTCCTGCTATATTAAAATCCCACATGTTCCACTAGAAAACCATTTGAATGGTTTACACTGTGAAGCTGGATAGAAGTCCTCGGGAATGTTTTGATATCTGTCGAAAAGTATGAACAAGACATGAAACTTTTAAGCAGCTTCAGCTCAGGGTTTGGGCTAGAGGCTGTTCTGCAGATACTGTGACTCATCAGGAAAGGGGAATGATGTTACTTGGATTCTTACTGGTATCTGTTTCTTAGTACCAGAAGGCAGTCTCACCTCTTAGGATTAGATCATCTGATTTGGTTAGTGTTCAGGGACAGGAGAGTGTGATTATGAGTGAGGAAGGTAAAGGGGACTGTGGGAGCACAGGAACCTCAACCAGTGTAATTGTCCAGCAGATGTGAGATACTTTCAGCCTATCTGGATGACATTGAGGACTGCAGAGGAGAATGAATTAATTGACCTGGGCACTGTGTGACAGGAAGCCACTCAAGAGAAGAAGGGGGTTGTAAGAAGGAATGTAGTGGGAGTAGGGGGCAGTACAGTCTGGGGAATTGACTCTATTCTCTGCAGCAATTAATGTGATCTAGGTACCTACTATATGCCAGTTTTAGGCATCATGTTCAAGGCTGAAGAACAACTGGCAATGGGAGGGGAAGGATTCAGAGAGTATGACTAATTATATGTGTCAATGACATAAACTGGAAATTGAGTTCTGCGTAGTTCCATATGAGGAGCTAGGTGCCAAGTTACAAAACAGAACCTCAACTTAAACCATACAGGGAACAGTATGCCTTCAGCATAAACTAGGGAAGTAGATATGAGTTAAAACTGAATACTGAAAGCAAGGGTTCAAATTTGAGAAGATGTATTAAATAAGAGAGCAGAGTCAACACCAAAGAAGAGGGTATTAAAACAGAAAATGTTACAAAGTCCATGATGGGAACGGATAGAGAATTTGAATACAAGAGTCAACCAATAAATGAGACTAAAAGAGGATAAAAGGATAGTACTAAAGGTTCTGAATGTAGCATTCAAAACAAACAGAGAGTACAAGCAGAAATGAGTAAGTACAATCTGGTAGCTGAAACAGAGATATCATTGCAGGATGACTAGGATTGAGACATTTAGGAATAACAGGAAAATAGGAAAAGGGGAAGGGGTGGCTCTGTTAATTAATTATGGTTTCAGTGCAAAACAGAGAGATGAGTTAAGTTCAGGAAACCAAAATATGGACAAAATAAAACAAATAATTGAAGATGCTGAAGATCTGAAACAAAAACAGAAATTACTGGTGAACTCAGCATGTCAGGCAGCATCTGTGGGAAGAAATCAGAGTTAACACTCCAAGTCCAGTGAATCTTCATCAGAGTAGAACTCCATTCTGTCAGAGTTACTGGACCCAAAATGTTAACGCTGCTTTCTTCTCATAGATGCTGCCCAAACTGCTGAGTTCTGCCAGCAATTTCTGTGTTTGAACAAAGATGTGGAAATAATTTAGGTAGAAATGAAAGATGATAAAGCAATAAGTAACTTATGGGAATTGTGTACAGGCTCCCTAGAAGTAACCACCCAGTAGGGTGGCCATAAAGGAAGAAATTATGTGAGCGTGTCAGAAAGATACTTCAAAAATCATGGGTGATTTAATCTACATATTGACTGGAAATGTTAGATGGACTAAGATGAGGAACTTATGGATTTATTTCAGGATGGTTTCTTGGAGCAGAAGGTTCTGGAGCTGACAAGAGAACAGGCTATACTGAACATGATCTTGTGCAACAAGACAGCATTGACCTCTTAAGGAAGGCACTCCCAGGCAGCAGTGACCACAATATGATTGAATTTTACATTCAGTTTGAGGAAGAGAGCTTGGGTTGGAGATAAAATTTATGAAATTTACATAAGAGCAGTTTGAGGTATCCAATCAGGTCGAGCAAAAGTAAATAGGCTAATTAGGTTAAGGAAAAGGTCAATGGAGATAAAGTAACAGATTCTTAAGGGGATATTTTAGAATACACAGAATAGATACATTCTGATGAAAAAGGGGGTGGTGGGGGTTGTGGGGCGGGGAGAAGTGGCACAGGAAAGGTGAACGGATTGGTTGACATTCGGAGCAAGTTGTTGCATTTTTAAGTAAGTTCCAAATCAAGATGAGATTCTTGCCATGCAGCAACAATTTGCCTATGAAGGGGGCTTATAATTTGTTAATATTCTTATTAACAGCAAATTTTGCACCGTTAATATGCAGCTTTCTATCCTATAGCCAACAGCGAGCAAATTGGATACTGACAATTCTCAACATAAAAGGCGAGCAAGTGAACAAAGTGAGCATTGTTTATTTGAAAGTGAGATTGGAGACTTAACTATAAGTAAAATCATATTCACCAAAGAAGTGGTACTGAGAAAAATATTGGGAGTTTTAGCCTGACACATGCCTGGATGTCATCATAGGGTCTTAAGAGATGTGGCAAGTGAGATAGTTAATGTGTTGGCTTCAATTTACCCAATATCCCTTGATTCAGGGACAATCCCATTAGATTGGAAGATAGAAAATGTAAAATCCTTAATCCAAAAGGGAAGACGACAGAAAGGAGGAAACTGCAGATCAGTTAACTCAACACCTGTCATAGTGAAAGCGTTAGAAATTATTCTTAAAGAAGTCACAGCAGGGCACTTGGATAAGTTCAAGTTATCAGGCAGAGTTAACATGCTTTTGTGAAAGGGAAATCATGTTTAACCAATCTGTTGGAGTTGTTTGAGGAGATAACATGTGGTGTGTGGTTATAGAGGATCCAGTAGATGTACTATACTTTTGCAAAAGGCATTGACAAAGTGTCACATCAAATATCTCTGCAAAAAAATCGAAGCCGATGGTTTCGCGAGTAGTATATTGCCATGGATAGCAGACTGACAGAAAACAGAGAGTTGGTGCAATTAGGTCACTTTCAGGTTGACAAATTATAATGGGTGGCTTACCATTCAGATCAGAGCTGGGACCTCAACTCCTGACAATTTGTATAAATTACTTAGATGAAGGGTTAGGCCACTGTTGGAATATTCATGCAGTTCTGGTCTCCTTCCTATCGGAAGGATGTTGTGAAACTTGAAAGGGTTCAGACAAGATTTACAGGGATGTTGCCAGGGTTGGAGGATTTGAGCTATTGGGAGAGGCTGAACAGGCTGGGGCTGTTTTACCTGGAACGTCGGAGGTTGAGGGGTGACCTTGTGGGAGGCACGGTGGCACAGTGGTTAGCACTGCTGCCTCACAGCGCCAGAGATCCGGGTTCAATTCCCGCCTCAGGCGACTGACTGTATGGAGTTTGCACATTCTCCCCGTGTCTGCGTGGGTTTCCTCCGGGTGCTCCGGTTTCCTCCCACACTCCAAAGATGTGCAGGTCAGGTGAATTGGCCATGCTAAATTGACCGTAGTGTTCGGTAAGGGGTAGATGTAGGGGTATGGGTGGGTTACGCTTCGGCGGGGCGGTGTGGACTTGTTGGGCCGAAGGGCCTGTTTCCACACTGTATCTAATCTAAGTAATCTAATCTTAAAGAGGTTTACAAAATCATGAAGGGCATGGATAGGATAAGTAGACAAAGTCTTTTTCCTGAGGTGGGGGAGTCCAGAACTAGAGGACATAGGTTTAGGGTGAGAGGGGAAAGATATAAAAGAGACTTAAGGGGCAACTGTTTCACACAGAGGATGGTACGTGTATGGAATGAGCTGCCAGAAGAAGTGGTGGAGGCTGGTACAATTGCGACATTAAAATGCATTTGGATAGGTATATGAATAGGAAGGGTTTGGGGGGATATGGGCCGGGTGCTGGCAGGTGAGACTAGATTGGGTTGGGATATCTGGTCGAAATGGACGGGTTGGAGTAAAGGATCTGTTTCCATGCTGCACATCTCTATGACGCTAAGGCATTGAGAATAAGGTTGCCAAATTGGCTGATTACATAAATATAGCTTGGAAAATTAATTGTGAAGAGGACACAAGGAGCTTACAAAAGATACTGATTGATTAGGAGAGTGGGTAAAGAAGTGATAAATGGGTTATATTTTAGAAAAGTATGAAATTGTTTATTTTGGCAAAACAAACTAAGAGAAGCATATTATCTGAATGGTGAGAAGTTATACAGTTCAGTGGTTCAGAAGTCTCTGGTTGTCCTCATGCTCGAATTGCAAAAGATTCATATTCAAGTGCAGCAAAAAAAAGGAAGGTTAATAGAATATTATATTTTACAGCAAGGGGAATTGAATACCAAATTAGGGAGGTTATGGTTCAGTTATCCAGGGGATTACTGACACTGCATCTGGAGTACTGGCCAGAATATTGGTCACCTTATTTAACGAAGGATGGAAGAATGATGGAGGCAGTTTAGAGGAGGTTACCAGATGAATACCAGGAATGGGTGAGTTATCTTATGAGGAAGGGTTGGACAGGAAAGGTTAGTATCACCCTGGAGTTTAGAAAATCAAAGTTAATTTGATTGAGTTATTTAAAGTCCTTAGAGGTCTTGATTGGGTTGATGTGGGGATGATGTTTCCTTTTTGGGGACAATCTCGAACTAGGGTCATTATTGAAATATCAGGGATTACCTATGTAAAACAGAGACTATTTTTATTTCTTCTCTCAGAGAGTTGTGAATCTTTAGAATTTTATTGCTTAAATTCTGAATTTAAGGAAAGAATAGGCAGAAACATGGATTTGAAGTTACAATCAAATCAGCCATGACATAATTGAACAGCACAACAAGCTCAAAGGGCCAAATGGCCTGCTCCTGTTCCTGGTTTGTGTGTAACATGAAGGCTCAGGTCGCATGGTAAATCTTTGCAGGATATTGATCAATAATTTGAAGATTGTCACTGAGTTTTCAGAATTCAGAATAACAGAATTCTGAACTATGTCACTATAATAGTTACATTTGTTCCTCAACCACACAAGAAGAAATTAAGGGACAGGTTATTGCAGTTTGTACCACAGCTTGCCTGCAGTATATCTTACATGTTCATGATGTCAACACTGAATGATACATGACATGATGTATAAAGATCTCCATCTTACTAAGATGTCCTGCAACATGACATGATGAGGGACTTATGATTAGAATAGAATACAATCCCTACAGTATGGAAACAGGCCATTCAGCCCAACGTGTCCACACCCACTCTCCAAAACGCATTCCACACTGACTCACCCACTCTACCCTATAACCCTGCATTTCCCACATCAATCCACCTAACCTACATTCCCTTGGACACTATTGGCAATTTAGCATGGCCAATTCGCCTAACCTGCACATCTTTGGACTATGGGAGGAAACCAGAGCACCCGGAGGGAACCCACACAGACACGGGGGAGTGTGCAAACTCCATACAGACAGTTGCCCGAGACTGGAATTGAACCCTAGTCCCTGACGCTGTGAGGCAGCAGTACTAACCACTGAGCCATTGTGCCACTCTAATCTGTTGATCCAATTTGCCAAGCTTTAGTTCAGAAATGCAGTGCCTATGATTATAACATATGTATATACCAGGAGCTATAATAAAAGTACACTGGACCGTTCAGCACTACATTTCCTAAATGTTGTTCTTACATTACAGGACCGTACATAAGTTTCACCTCTTCAGGTTTGAGGGCCTATCACTGCATCAACAGCAGATCATCAGGGAAGAACAGGGTTAACAGCAATGGCTGTTTATAAAGAAATGACTCCCAGATCTCTGATCCCAGATATCACAAGTCACTGAGCTTTCCCATACCAGCTGGGCACAGGGTAACATGGCACAAATAAAACTGAATATTTAAAATAAAATACAACAATTTGCTTCAAAATGAGTGCTTTTTCTAACAAGAGATATTAATATAATTGTATAATAGACTAAACTTCAACATAGCTTGCTTTTTATATAACACCATTAATGTGAGGTGTAATCAGGAAGCAAAGACCAAGCCAAAGAAGGTTGTATTCATTTGGATAATGTAAGTTGTCAGAAGTGTCTTAAAGGAAAGAGATTTATGGAAGGAATCCTATAACATATGACCTAGACTGCTGATGACATGGTCTTCAACATACTGAAGATGTTAGTTCAGTTATTTGAGCATTGTCAGGTTGATGGGAGTCACAGATACAAGGTGTGCAAGGATGAGAAAGATATGGACACAGAGTAATAGAGATGTACAGCACAGAAACAAGCCCCTCGGTCCAACTCATCCATGCTGACCAGATATCCTAACCTAATCAAGTCCCATTTGCCAGCACTTGGCCCATATCCCTAGAAACCTTTCCTATTCATACTCCCAGCCATTTAAATGTTGTAATTGTACCAGCCTTCACCATTTCCTCTGGCAGCTCATTCCATACATGCACCATCCTCTACATGAAAAAGTTGCCCCTTAGGGTCCTCTTAAGTTTTTCCGCTCTCACCTTAAATGTATGCCCTCTAGTTCTGGATTCCCCCACTCCAGGGAAAAGACCTTGACTATTTATCCTATCCATGCCCGTCATGATTTTATAAACCTCTAGAAGGTCATCCCTTGCCATCCAATGCACCAGGGAATGTTGGGCCAAATGTTATGTAGGTTAATGAGCTCAGCAGTAATATAGGGATGGAAATTGGGTTGAGTTAGAATGCAAACAATAGGCATTTTGGTGCATATGAGGGTGCAGAATGGGAGGCTGCTAGAATGGTTAAGTGAGGAGGTAACAACAGTGTGAATGAGTTTTAAAACAACAGGTGAGTTGATGGAGTGGCAGAGAGCTGTGATATGGAGTTGGAAGAAATTATGATAGCAACGGACAGAGGACATGGTGAGAAACTCAGGGCCAAGTAGAACATTAATGTCAAATAGTTTGAGGCAGCACCCAGGACAATGGCTTTGATTCCTCCAATACTTAGCTTTGTTTTATTGCTTCAATGGATGGGGTGCTACTAGCAAGGCTGTTCTCAAATGTCTGTGAATTGAATGGCTTGCTAGACCATCTCAGAGGGCAGTTAGGAGTGTAGTGATTGTAATGAGGTCAGCCTTGTGCACCTCATAGAATGTGAGTTCTCTGACTGGGGCTGTTAACCTGGTCCAATCAGGAAACCGACTGATAGATAAGAGCAGGAGTGTCAGACATCCTGTTCACTCTGGGACCAGTCTCTGAGGGAGCTGGATGACTCTCAAGGACTTTCTGTGTGTAAATAAAGGGTGACTTGGCAATGGGATACCAGCCTCTGTGGAGTTTTTCAGCTGGTATCACATATCAGCCAGACCAGGTGAGGATGATAGATTTCCTTGCCTAAAAGGCATTTGTAAAGCAGAGTGGAATTATAACAATCATTTATAGCTCAGTGGTATCATTGCTGAAACTAGCTTTGAATTCCAGATTTTGTATGAATTAAACCAAATGACATTTTGGAATTTGAATTCAGGTCTTTCAGGGCGTTGGATTGAGTCTCTGTATTACTAGTTCAGTGACATTCACACTACTTCGCATTTCCTGGAGGAAATTTATGAAATATTATGTTTACACCCCGGTAACACAGAGGCAGAACAATGCAAGAACAAAACGTGGTTGAGGTACAGCTGGATGTTTTGAAACCTGATAAATTTTGGACAACATTGAAATGTACGGCAGATGAAAGCCATGTGGAATATAAAATGTAAAATAAAATTCTTCAACTTCATTCCTTTATGAGGGCTTGGGCACACCCTGAGGTATGATTCTTGTTAACACTAAAGTGTTCGGCCCCAGCCTTTATCGATTATAATAGCTTGTCCATACCGTACTTACCAACATTAGTAAACCAAATGTGATTTCTCACTGCAATTAAACCTCTCTCACACACTCAATTAATCTCCTCAGTCACTTAAGCTAAAACCAATGAGAAGTGATTAATTTTTAATATGGATTGTGAATTCAGGCTCAATTTAGCTAAACCAAATGGACTATTTAAAATAAAATCATACAATTTGCTTACAAACCTGTTACTATTATGAACAAGACATAATGTAGTCTGCTTTATTTTTTCTTTCCCACAGACTGCTAGATCCTTGGATTATACATAAAAGCTATTTTTAATTATTAAATCCTTAATCTATTTATTTGACTCCAGTGTACTTGTTGGCCCCTTTAAATTGGGTAAGAGTTCAAAACAAAACAAATCTGGACCTTCTACTCCACATTTTCCAGCATTTTTCTTTTGGCTTCAGCTCAGAGAGCCAGGTCAGGATGGTCTGCTGACTCTCCAGATGCTGACAGGTAAATTGGTTGCAGAGCCCAGATCTGCAAAGTTCCAAAGCTAGAAAAATATTATGCTTAGCCCTTGACTGCTTCCTACAAAACTGGACTCTTCACTGTTAAAGTGGTTAGTATTCTACTTAATTTGAAGAGGCAGCAAACTTGAATATTATCAAAAATTGTAGCAGAACAATTATTGAATGATTTATCAGTTTCCCTGCACCTAACATTTACAAGAAATATGCATAATACGACTATGTATGTATGACATTCACATTAAGTAAAACATTAATAATAGAATACTTTTTAGAGTGTAGATCAATTTATAATGATTTTAATGGTGAAATTCATTTCATTTGACTTCTCTTCTACAATTTATAATGACAAAATTGCTCAATATAATATCCATAATTAATTATTCATCAGAACACAAGTTATGCAGTAATCCTGGTGTCCTGTTACAATCCCTGTAGACACTGGCAATTTTAAAATGAAATTGAAACTTTCAGTTAATAGCTGCAAAAGATGGTATGACCTGGTGTAATGTTTCAAAACCTTTCCTGTGAGTATCAGACTAAAAGCACTATTGACTGGCACAGAAATTTCAGTAACCAGGGAATTGTTTCTATGAGGAACACTGAAGTTGCATGTTGGGACCATGCAAAAATCTAATTGAAGTTGACACCATAGAATTGTCCAGGATATTAAAACTTGTTTGGAACCTCCTGGGTGTCTGGAACCATCTGGTAAAGTCCATAACTTGAAATAATAAAGAAAGATTTTGGAGTCTTCTCACTCCTTGAAGTTTACTCGGCACCAGTAAAATTTGGTGGATTAAAATCTACTCTAAATCCTGGAAACTTTTAAACTGAAACCCTGCCTCATAACTATCTCACCCAATAATACTTCCTGTCGACCCTGAGAACTGACACACTCCACCCAACCACACCGAACACTCCCCACTGACCTAGTCCTCTTGGATGGGACATTCTACACAAAGTATAGGACCCCCACTCTAACCTACTGGACCTGAAACCCAAACGCTGGATCCAAAACACCCGACCAGACAAGCCCCATTCCTGGCCCAACAACTCCCAGCTTCAAGCTGACCCCTCGACTTACTCCAAGCAGTCATCCACTTACCTGATGCCCTACCACTAACCTGCCACATTATCAGGCTGACCATCTGCCACGCTACTCTAACTCACCTGACATGCTACACCCCTCATCCAAATGCCACCTTACCTCTCCACGTACCTTGCAAAATGACCTTTCTTCTGCAGCGATGAAAGTAACTTCAGAGCATTTGAACCACAGAGTGCAGTATTCATTGCTGAAAAACAGGGATGGTTTCCAAGTTGCTCCATTTCCAAGTGGCTGGCTGTGAGCATTTCTGGATCTGTCTGCACTGATTCACAGCAGAAGGTGCCTATCCTGTAACTCTGAGAGAAGACCTGATCAAAATGTAAATATGTAATATTTTTGTCAAATCACGGTTGGAAATAAGGGCTTCCACTTTACCAAAAATTGGCTAAGGGTCTATTTTGGGTAGTTTCGAGGAAGGTTTCGCTCTGTGAGCTCTAGTGAATTATTTCACACAATTTACCTTTACTTATCTCATTATGGAACACCATACTCCTATGGTCCTGTGTTCAAGCTACCTTGGGCTCACAACTGGCAGACATAACTGCTCACAACTGCTTGGAACTTTGGGATTTCCACCACCAGCAACGTTTTTAAATCTCACTTGTGCACCAGGCCACATGATGCAAATCACCAAACAGCCCTTAACAATACATGTGTTGGGAGAGAAGTGATAAAGAAAAGATTCTGAGGGCCGATAGATGACACTTCATTGCAAGTAGAAGACGGGACAAGCTGCCTGGATTCATGGCTATGCTCAGAGGCAAAACAAGATAGGCACATAGTGATATTGTATGTTCTGAACAATGTGACAATGCACAAAAAGGCAAGGCAGAGATGTTGTGAGCATCCAAACAGATGCAGACCAAGTGCGTGCTCAGGGAGCAATCTGAAGTGAGCCCTGAGATGCATCCTGCTCCAATGCATGAGATCGCTATGAGTCCTGCACATAACACTGCCTGACATCAGTTTTTTTAAATTCATTCACAGATGAGGGTATCGCTGGCAGCATTTATTGTCCATCCTTAATTGCCTAGAGGGCAGTTAAGAGTCAATCACATTGCTGTGGGTGTGGTCTCACTTTTAGGCCAGGTCAGGTAAGGATGGCATTTTCCTTCCCTAAACAACATTTGTGAACCAGATGGGTTTTCCAAAAATTCCACCATCTGCTGTGGTGGGATTCAAACCTGGATCCCCACAACATTAGGTGGGTCTCTGCATTAACAGTTTACCAATAATACCACTAGGCCATTGCCTCTCCCTGCAAAAATACAGAAGAAGTGAGATTAGGTACTAATCAGATGTAAATGTACAAAACTAGGCCTGAAACATAAGGTGTTGCTGTGATCCAAAGTCTAGTAACCAATTGGAGAACCAAATTTCAGGTTAGTCTGAAACGTGCTTTGATGGTGTGATGAGGCTGGCGTGAGTCCAATGCCAAACTCCATGAGCAGGGAATACAGGCGGTCACTACCCATGGAGCAAGGCTGTGATATTGGTGACTGCTTTCCAAAGTAGAACCCTGAGGAAGAAGCTGCAAGCTAGAACCACCAGGAGCTAGTCTGACTTCCACATTGGGATTTGTCGCTATCTAGCCCCACTCTTCCATATGGGAGAATAGGAAATTGCATACAAAAGAGGTGACGTTAGATACTAATGAGATGTAAATGTACAAAAATAGGTGTGAAGCTGCTCACTGGGGAGATTCTCATCTCGTCATTTCAAACTTGAGTGGAAAATCAGACTTTTTTTCTCAACATTGAAAACGCTATTTTTCTGCTCTCATCGTATTTTCCCAACAGACTCACCACTGCCCATGTGTTTCAGGGGCAATATCGGGCCAATGTAAGAAGGCAACTTATAAACTACAGAAACAAACCCCAAACACTTCACAAGTGTAGGTTACAATAACGAGATGATCCAGTCTCCTGGTTCCAGTACAAAGTAATGCATAACTCCTGAGGAAAACAACAAATACTGGAGATCACAGTGGGTCAGACAAGCTCTCTCTCCAAGGCCGCTATCTGACCTGCTGCAATCTCCAGCATTTGTTGTTGTCAGCACAGATACCAGCATCTGCAGTAATTTTGTTTCGACTTGCTCCTGAAGATTAATTTCCATTCTTTTTCTTTCTCAGCTTTGGTGACTTTTTAACATCAGCCAGAACTGTTCTTCAGAGTGAGAGAATCCCCTGGAGAATCTTGCTCCACCACAAGCCAAGTGAATATTACAGTTGAAAAATGCGGTGCTGGAAAAACACAGCAGGCCAGGCAGCATCCGAGGAGCAGGCGAATCGACGTTTCGGGCATAAGCCCTTCTTCAGGGATGAGGCTGATGTGCCAAGAGGGCTGAGATAAAAGGAAGGGGGGAGGGAATTTGGGGGAGGGACAATGGGAATACGATAGGTAGAAGGAGGTGAGGGTGAGGGTGATAGGCCGGAGAGGGAGTGGGGGCGGAGAGGTTGGGAAGACGATTGCAGGTCGCCCACTTGCAAAACGTTTCAGGGAACACCTCTGGGACACCCGCACCAATCAACCCAACTGCCCCGTGGCTGAACACTTTAACTCCCCCTCCCACTCCGCCAAGGACATGCAGGTCCTTGGCCTCTTCCATCGCCAGACCCTGACCACACGACGCCTGGAGGAAGAGCGCCTCATCTTCCGCCTAGGAACCCTCCAACCACACGGGATGAATCTAGATTTCTCCAGCTTCCTCATTTTCCTTCCCCCCACCTTATCTCAGTCCCAACCCTCAGACTCAGCACCGCCCTCTTCACCTGCAATCTTCTTCCTGACCTCTCCGCCGCCACACCCACTCCGGCCTGTCACCCTCACCCTCACCTCCTTCCACCTAGCGTATTCCCAGCGCCCCTCCCCCAAATTCCCTCCCGCCTACCTTTTATCTCAGCCCGCTGGGAACACCAGCCTCATTCCTGAAGAAGGGCTTATGCCCAAAACGTTGATTCTCCTGTTCCTCGGATGCTGCCTGACCTGCTGTGTTTTTCCAGCACCACATATTTCAACTCTGGTCTCCATCATCTGCAGTCCTCACTTTCTCCAAGTGAATATTACAACCTTGTTTCAAACTCTCACAAATTAGTCGTTCCAATTTGAGAGGGACCTCTCACCACATTCCTGTAAGGTGGAGACTTTCACCTTTAGCTACTCTCTATCTCTCTAACAGATCATGGCACATTAACTCTGTGAGTTACATGGATATCTGAGGTATCTATTCCCTTTCAAAACCCACCATCATGGCAACAAAAATCACATGAACCTTGTATCCAGATAGAAGTGCTGTTTAGCTTTTCTTTAGAGACAAATTCTATGCTGTCTTTGAACTATATGGACAGTTTAAAGGATTGTTTAGAGCCTGACATTTTCAACACATTTGTTTGACTTTGGAGTCTAACCACTGTAAACACTGATGCCACTGCCAGTGATTGCAATTGATTATGTGGAAGATTTTCAAGTGTTCCAAAATGTTCCTATAAGTTCAGGAAGGCTTAATAAAGATTTCCTACAGTTTGGGAATTTCTTGGCACAGTAACCTAATATTTTAAAAAATTAAAAATTTGAATTAAAAGGGCCTTCTTCCCAGCAAAACAATCTGAGTCTTATTTTAATTTTTAACAAACACTAAGATCTATAGTCAGGCAGACGCCAGAACATATCACACAACCTGTTTACTTGTAACTACAGTGCAAAAACATGATCATTTTATAAATTTCACAATTATAATAGTCCAAACGATTTATGTTGCAATATGAACATGTCAACATCATTTCTATCTGTGTGTCTGGCTTTCTATTTCTGGATTGGTCTTTGTTGATTAGGATGAAGCACCAGTTATGGCATTTTATTATAATTTATTCATAATCTCCTCATTTCTCCTGAGTCATTTTGTTGCTTGCATGGTTGGAAAGTGATATCTGTACTTTGCCTTCCTATCTTTGCAATGTGAAACCGACCACTCTGTCAGCTGGAGTTTTATTGGTGATAAACATGCCTGGGTCACAAGGTTCAAATCCCACTTGAGTGCCTGAGAATCAATGCTAAGTTTGCAGTACAATACTGAGGGAGTGCTGCACTGTCAGGGATGCTGTCTTTTGGCTGAGATGTTAAATTGTAATGCATCTACGCTCAGTGGTGTGTGTTGGAGTTTTCTGTAAGCAAATGTACTTTTTTTATTAATCTAAGGGATGTAGTATCACTGGTTGCACCAGCATTTATTGCCTGTCCCTATTTGCCCCAGAGAAGATGGTGATGAACTACCTTCTTAAATGACTGCAGTCCTTTTGTACCATATGGTACACTAACAATCAGTTTGGGAGAGAGTTCCTGGATCTCATTCAATGATACTGAAGGAATGGCCATGTCCTTCCAAGGCAGAATGGTGAGTGGCTTGAAAGGGATCTTGTAGGGGTGTTGTTCCGATGTTCTTCTAGCTGGTAGTGTTCGTGGGTTTGGAAGATGGTGTCTAAGAAACCTTGGTGAATTTCTGCAATGCATTTGGATAAACTTCTACTACTGAGCATTAATTTAGATTTATTGTCACGTATACAAAAAGTGAAGAGTTTTTCACGTGTTATATGCAAAGTGCCACCGTGTTCCAGAGCCATCTTGAAACACTGTATATAATACAAACTTTTTGATGGAGGGAATAGATGTTTGTGGATCTGGTGCGAATTAAGCGGTCTGCTTTGTCCTGGATGGTGTGAAGTTTGTTGAGTGTTGTTAGAGCGACACCCATCCAGGTAAATTGGGAGCATTCCATCCCACATCGTCACATTGGAGATCAGGTTGGAGGGATTGTGGTTAGGTTTGAAGGCAGTGCAATGCAGCTAATATTTTCCTGCCTAGTTCTGTAAATTCTCATCAGGCCTCTGAGTAATTTGTTGGAAATGAGCCCCAGTATAATAGGCAGGAAGAAGGATAATTGTCTTGGTACGATACCTTAGCATCTTAGTTTCTTCACTAGGATCATAACTTGGGAGGATGGTAGCAAATTTCTGTGGTCAGCCAAACTAGGGGAGGATAACCCAAAATCATCGGAGGTTGGCAGGTTTAAGAGGTATTAGCCCTAAACTGACGCTCTCTTTACGCAAGTTTTCGATCTGAAATAGACTGAAGGCAGACAATTGCAAACCGTAAACCGGTGAAGATGAGGTTGAGAAATGTTTGCTGGAACTAAATGCCAAACAAGTGAACTACATCTCCCAGAAGGCTGAGAGGGAGCTGCTATAGAGCTCCACTGGCGGCGATACAACCGTGCAACAAAGTAGCAACAAGAAGTTACAACTGAGACAGGGCTGAGAAGCCGACTACACGGAGAAATACAACGCTTCGGGTAAGCAGACCTGCTTCTGGGTGCAATGTTTTGAGTTGATTTCTGCTACACACAATGTAAAACAATGACTCTTAGATGGGAAGGGTTTATTTTGGCCTCGTTCAGGAACTTCGAAGCGCGCTCTCTCTCTCGTTATCAGGACGTGTGCTTCATTTGTTTCCGAACGATCCGGTTACCTGGGTCCGAACGCCCAGGATAGTCCGAGGAAACAAAGGTCGCTTGGGAAACCCAGTCAAGGTTTTGAGAGGGAAGGTTCCAGTTTCCCCACTATCAAATATAATCCTGTATTGTCAAATTGTTACATTCATCCTCCTGGGGCAGAGAACATTGAGCTGGAACCGCCTGCAAATGACCCTTAATGTTTGGAGACTCGGCAGCCTTAACTGAGCAGTGCAACTCTGTTTATTGTCGATTTGGTGTGCTTTGTGCTAGTGCATGTGTGGAAACGAGTTTCAACAAGGGGCTGGTTTCTGTATAGTAACAATATCAGTTTTCACGTGCGGCAGGGAACAATAAGTACTTGGATTTTAAATGCAGAATATTAATGGGCAGAAGACGACCGTTCGGCCTGTCACCGTGGTGATACAATTTGACCTGTCTCCCAATAGTAGTAAAAGAAAACAATGAATGTGTTTCCTTCAGAGAATTTATTCCCATTGGGGGGTGGGTGGTCTTCAGGCTTCACACAGATATTGTGACTGTGTGGTTATCATAAAACTCTTGTCAAAATAGACTGTCTACACTCTGAAATAAGTAAAATTTTGATATGGTTTCGCGCCCTAATTAGAAACATTGCATGGAAAACGCTGCCCGTGCAATTTACACTTCATTGTAACGTTAGGAAACCAGGCACTTCATTGGAAAGTTTGCTGTGTCAAATTGAAGATACAGCAATTGAGGTATCTCAACAGGAAGGATGGTTTTTTAAAAAACGGATTGCCCTCGAACAGCCGCATTCTTATCCAACTGAAAAAGCTGCTCTATTTAGCTTGTCTGTTTTCTTATTTGTTTTGAGCCTCTTACCCTTGAATACAGTTGAGTGAAAATCCAGAATAATTTGACATTTTAAAAAAAATAAACAAATGCTTGGCTGTCCGCTTTCTTTGAGATTTTCCCCCAAATTCAGGTAGAAGCCATAAGTGCTTGATCTACTGAGATATTTATTTACTCTTTTGCCAAATAATTAAACAGATATGATATTTGGCCACAAATATAAGTTATGATGGTTATAATTGCTATCAGAGAATAGAGACGTGGTTCACGTGGCCTGTTGAATATTAAAGCAAGTTCGGCAATTGTCATGTTTATCGTAATGGGTGGCATTTTAAAAATGCACACTGACATAAAAATGTTTTCAATTCATTCATGAAGCGATTTCCATCTAGAAGAATCGTGCTCTGTCAAATCGGTCAGCTGACCAGTCCCAAACGTCATTGTAAATGCGAGTTGGCCAGTGAATGTGCTTGAACAGAACCAGCCAAAATAAAGAGAATTTGTCTTCTTTACAGTTTCACATTGCATGACTGTACTTGTCTTGAACGTACATCACATTATACACTTTAATGAGTTCAGAGCATATATTGTTTTAGCACACAAACCCATCCGGAAACCCATTATTGAATAGAGTAAGAAACACTTCTTTAAAAGTGTGAGTAATTTTTAATAAGTTTTGTGATTTAGATGGAACTAATCTTTTTATTTCTAATGGTTTTTGTAAAGCAAGTTGGTTGACTGTTCTAATATAGTTTAAAGTCATGCTGCTGACCCCTGGTAGACCTTGAAATATGTGAGTTTGGCATGGATCTGGATAAATGAATGTCCACTTTGGTCAAATGTTCACTGTCCCACCGGAAACATTTGGATGCATGAATGAAGTTGTTTTATGACCCTGTGACAACACTAGCAGCCTGCGCATGCTGTGTGTTATAGAATGGAGTTTACTCCCTAGCATAATTGAAGTGGTCTTTTTACCAATGACCTGAGTGGAGATTATGTAAGATCTCAGCTACATGCAATTTAATCAAAAAGGGCTCTTTAGCCAAAGCTTGTATCTGCTTTCTGGGGAGTAGGGGTGGGAAGAAGGAAGTGATGGAGGAGGGGGGGGAAGTGCAAAATTGTTAGTTCTGGCAAATGGTAATGAGGCCTCAGCAAAACATATTTAAGCACAGTTCTTGGCAGGTCTGATCATGTGTAACTGACAAAATGTTCACATAAAATCAATCAACTTGCTTTATCAGTTTCGCAACACTTAAGCATTTGGGTTTATGTACATTAGGAATGACAACTTCTGTTTTCACTTAATAAAGAACCAATATGGAAACATAGAATCCCTACAGTGTAGTCTGACTGTGGCAGTCAAGGTACAGCTTATGATGTTATAATGACAATGCTCAGAGGAAGGTACACATTGTTTGCAATATTGAAAACAACACATTATGCTCATCAGTACATTGCATTTATGTATGCAATTGGTTTCTACAATTGTGATGACAATCACAGAGTATCTGACATTTTGTCTATCCATATTGTTTTCTCCCTCAGCAAATTTCTCCATTTTGTTTTCACTCCAAAAGGTGCAAAGTTTGAGTAATCTAAGGTAGTGATAATAGCTTCGTTATGGCCACTTTTGGAATATTGTGTGCATTTCTATCGGAAGGATGTTGTGAAACTTGAAGTGGTTCAGAAAAGATTTACAAGGATGTTGCCAGGGTTGGAGGGTTAGGGCTTCAGGGAGAGACTGAATAGGCTGGGGCTGTTTTCCCTGAACGTCGGAGGCTGATGGGTGACCTCATAGAAGTTTATAAAATCATGAGGGGCATGGATAGGGTAAATGGGCAAGGTCATTTCTCTGGGGTGGGGAGTGCAGAACAAGAAGGTATAGGTTTAGGGTGAGAGGAGAAAGATATAAAAGATACCTAAGGGGCAACTTTTTAATGCAGATGGTGGTATGTGTATGAAATGAGCTGCCAGAGGAAGTGGTGGAGGTTGGTACAATAACAGCATTTAAAAGGCACTTGGATGGGTATATGAATAGGAAGGGTTTAGAGGGATATGGGCCAAATGCTGGCAAATGGGGCTAGATTAGGTTAGAGTATCTGGTTGGCATGGACGAGTTGGACCGAAGGGTCTGTTTCCGTGCTGTACATCTCTAGGACTAAATATTCTGCATGTGAGCCTTTCCTAAGTATCAATAGAGATACTTGACCACTTCTGTTACAGAGACCTTAAATCTGACATACATGCGTTGTTTTTAGCAAATTTGTAATGATAACTGGTCCCAAATGACAACAGTGACTACACTTCAAAGATACTTAAGAGCCTTAAGTGGTTGCAAAAAATGCAAGACAAATGCATATATTTTTTTTCCCTCCAGCCTGGCTTATTTTTCAGAGACTACTGAGGGAAATGGTCGAGACTCCTCATTGCACCAACTGAGATTATCTAACTCAATGGGACCTGAGACTGAATTGAGAATCCTTTTTTTATCTATATAAAAAGTTGTCAATAGACTCCAAATTTATGCACGACCCACCCATTAAGAAAATATTTTTTAGTAACAAAAAGAAACCACAAAACTTAAAATGAAATGTTGGAACTGCTTTGTAGTTTTGTCAGCAATATTTTCTGCATGGATCCTATGATCCATTAGAGGAATCGAGTTGAAGGTTTAATAATGCTTTGAATTGTGATTACTGTTCTGGTTTGGTAATATTGATTTACAACAATCATTTATTAAAATTAAAAAGTATGAACTTTTAATGGCCCTTTTCTGGATATCTAGCAAATTTGTAAAAGGCCTAACTGGTTAGTATTCACACAGGCAAAATGAGGTCATAACTGTGTTACGAGTTATGAACTTATTACTGTTCTCCTTTCAAAGCTAGGTCATTGCTTATTAGCTGTTGTCGTGACGCCTTAGTTTGTGATGGATACAAACTTCAATCATTTGTATTTTAAGTAGTTGTAACATCCAAATTATTAACTTGTTAAATTGCTCATCTCATATGTTAAAATGGTGCAGTTTATGAATTGTGTGCTATTGGTGCTTTCAGCCTTTGAAACTATTTTTGAAACTTTGATGTCTGATCGCTTTCTGAAATTATAAAAGCAGGAAACAGTACCCACAGTTCAGTTGGGCTTTGGATTAACTTGTCTGAATGTAGCCTAGTTTTTCGGGTCTTGGTTATGTGGAAATAGACGCGAATTCGATAGGACTGAATCAGCTCAATTATTCACAGTCCAATGGAGTTCTGTTCACAATCACTTGTTGTATAGTAAAAACCACAATTGCAAATCTCTCTGAGAAGAACTGTTTGTCATTTTTATTCTCAACTGACTTGTGCACTGTTAGGTGACATTCAAGCCAACACTTGCTGCAACAAAAAAATTGAAGTGTTTCGGTTTTGACACTTAACAAACATAATTCCCTGATGCAGCAGGCTGTTACATGTTTTCCTTCAATCCCACTTTTGAAGTGATTGTGAAGAGGTGCATGAGGAGAACCTGATATTTCTGGAACATAGGAGTGTGAATTTGGCCCCTTGAGCCCACCCCCACTATGTTAAATTAAGGTTGATTATTTACCTCAATTCTATTTTTCTGTGCTATTTCTTGTGATTATTAGCATCTACTGTCTTGAACTTACTCAAGAACTGAGCTTCCACAGCCACAACTACTGAGATGTGGAATGAAGAAATTTATCCTCTTCTCAGTCCTAAACAGCTTTTTTCTTATTTTTGCGACTCCCTGGTTCTAGGCACCTTCCCCCACACCTCCATAAAATTTGGGGAAACATCTTTCCTCCATCTACCCAGTCTTGCCCTTTTTAAGAACTTTATATGTTTAAATGAAATCACCTCTCATTCTACTAAACTCATGAGAACACACTCGTCTTAATCTTTCTGGTTTCACCATCCAGGAATTAGTCTGGTATACCTCCATGACACAAAGGCCAGTGCAGACTCATCAATGTTCTTTCCAACTGCAACAAGACCTCTTTATTGCAAGAGGATTGGATTATAGGAGAGAATGCCAACAAGCTGTTTGCCTTCCTAATTGCTCAGTACACCTGCATGATAGCTTTCAGTGCCTTATAAACAAGTAAATCCAAGTCCTTTTCAACATCAACATTACCTGTTCTCTCGCTGTTTTAAAAGAAAAATCTACAGCTCTGGTTCTCTTACCAAAATGGGTAACTTCACACTGAGCCACATTATACTGCGTCTGCCATGTTCTTTTCCACTCTCACATCCTGTCTGAATCTCCTTGAAACTTCTTCACACCATCAATGCAATGAAGGTTGTGACCTAGTATCATCTGCAACTTTGGAAATATTATCTTTGGTTTCTATATTGAAATAATTGTGACAGATTGTGAATGATTGGGGTGCAAGCTTTGATCTTTGATATCCTACCAAGTCACAGGCTGCTGATTGGAGAACATCTAATCAGAGAGGGTATCACAGCTACAGAAGTTACCATTGTCAAGGAGGGTCTGCCTACTGAGTCAGTATGGGTGGAAATTAGGAACAGTAAGGGAGCAGTCACCTCATTAGGGGTTTACTACAGGTCTCCCAATAGCAGCAGGGAGATTGAAGGAAGCATAGGTCGGCAGATTTTGGAAAAGTGTGAATGTAGTAGGGTTGTTGTAATGGGTGACTTTAACTTTCCCAATATTGATTGGAACCTCCTTCAAGCAGATGGTTTGGAAGGACCTGTTTTTGTAAGGTGTGTTCAGGAGGGTTTCCTAACTCAGTACGTTGACAGGCTGATGAGGGGAGGAGGCCATTTTGGATTTAGTGCTTGGCAATGAGCCGGGGCAGGTGAGAGAGCATTTTGGTGATAGTGACCACAACTGCCGCACATTCTACATAGCTATGGAGAAGGAGAGAAGCAGGCACAATGGGAGGATATTTAATTGGGGTAGAGGAAACTATGATGCTATCAGACGTGAGTTGGGAAGCATGGACTGGGAGCAATTGTTCCATGCAAAGGGCACTAAAGACATGTGGAGACAGTGTTTGAGGAACAGTTGTTGCAAGTGATGCATAAATGTGTTCCTCTAGGACAGGCAAGAAGGGGTAAGATAAAGGAACCTTGGATGACGAGAGCAGAGGAGCTTCTCATCAAAAGAAAGAAGGCAGCTTACGTAAGGTGGAGGAAGCAAGGGTCTTGCTCAATTCTAGAGGATTACAAGTAGGCGAGGAAGGAGCTCAAAAATGGTCTGAGGAGAGCCAGGAGGGGGCATGAAAAAGGCTTGGCAGGAAGGATTAGGGAGAATCCAAAGGCATTTTATACATATGTGAGGAATAAGAGAATGATCAAAGAAAGAGTAGGGCCGATCAGGCATAGCATAGGGAACTTGCGTATAGAATCTGAGGAGGAAGGGGAAGCCCTAAATGAGTTGTTTGCTCCTGTCTTTACTAAAGAAAAGGACCTTGTAGTGAATGAAACCATTGAGGAGCAGGTAAGCATGCTGGAACGGAGAGAGATTGATTAAGCTGATGTGCTGAAAATTTTGACAAACATTAAGATTGACAAGTTGCCAGGGCCAGACCAGATTTGTCCTTGGCTGCTTTGGGAAGCGAGAAATGTGATTGCTTTGCTGCTTGTGAAGATCTTTGCATCTTCGCTCTCTACCAGAGTTGTACCTGAGGACTGGAGTGAGGCAAATGTAATTCCTCTCTTCAAGAAAGGAAATAGGAAAATCCCTGGCAATTACAGACCAGTCAGTCTCATGTCTGTCATCTACAAGGTGTTAGAAAGGATTCTGAGAGATAGGATTTATGACCATCTGGAAGAGCATGGCTTGATTAAATGCAGTCAGCACGGCTTTGTGAGGGGCAGGTCATGCCTCACAAATCTTATTGAGTTCTTTGAGGATGTTACTAGACAAGTTGATGAGGGTCAAGCGGTGGATGTGGTGTATATGGACTTCAGCAAGACATTTGATAAGGCTCCCCATGGTAGACTCGTTCAGAAGGTCAGGAGGAATGGGATACAGGGAAATTTAGCTGTCTGGATACAGAATTGGCTGATCGACAGAAGACAGTGAGTGGTAGTGGAAGGAAAGTATTCTGCCTGGAAGTCAGTAGTGAGTGGTGTTCCACGTGGCTCTGTTCTTGGATCTCTACTCTTTGTAATTTTTATTAATGACTTGGATGAGGAGATTGGAGGATGGGTCAGCAGGTTTGCAGACGACACAAAGGTTGGAGGTGTCGTTGACAGTATAGAGGACTGTTGTAGGCAGCAGCGTGACATTGACAGGATGCAGAGATCGGCTGAGAGGTGGCAGATGGAGTTCAACCTGGATAAATATGAAGTGATGCATTTTGGAAGGTCGAACTTGAAAGTTGAGTACAGGATTAAAGACAGGATTCTTGGCAGTGTGGAGGTGTGCAGGTACATAGAGCCCTTAAAATTGCCACCCAAGTGGACAGGGTTGTTAAAAAAGCATATGGTGTTTTGGCTTTCATTAACAGGGGGATTGGGTTTAAGAGCCGTGAGATCGTGTTGCAGCTCTATAAAACTTTGGTTAGACCGCACTTGGAATACTGTGTCTAGTTCTGGTCGCCCTATTATAGGAAAGATGTGGATGCATTGGAGAGGGTTCAGAGGAGGTTTACCAGGATGCTGCCTGGAATGGAGGGCTTATCTTACAAAGAGAGGTTGACTGAGCTCGGACTTTTTTTATTGGAAAAAAGAAGGAAAAGAGGGGACCTAATTGAGGTGTACAAGATAATGAGAGGCATAGATAGAGTTGATAGCCAGAAACTTTTCCCAGGGCAGAAATTGTTAACACGAGGGGTCATAGTTTTAAGCAGTTTGGTGGAAAGTATAGAGGGGATGTCAGAGGCGGATTCTTTATGCAGGGAGTTGTGGGAGCATGGAATGCATTGCCAGCAGCAGTTGTGGAAGCGAGGTCATTGGGGACATTTAAGAGACTGCTGGACATGCATATGGTCACAGAAATTTGAGGGTTCGTACATTAGGTTTACCTTACATGAGGATCAATGGTCGGCACAACATCGTGGGTGAAGGGCCTGTTCTGTGCTGTACTGTTCTATGTTCTATCTAATTTCTTCCTACTCTGCTTTCTCTCTGTAACCTCTTCAGTCCATGCCAATATATTTTAGAGGTAGACAAGCAGGTGTTCTTCTAGCCCCCTGCTTGACTACCTTTGATTCCAGCATCTGCAGTTTTTTTGTCTTCAATATGACTTTGGAGAGCAAAACCCTGTTATCCTTACCTGGTCTAGCCTACACATGACTCAAATGTGTTTGACATTTAACTGCGCTCTGAAATGGCCTCAAGCAACTCAGTTATATTAAAACTGCTACAAAGTCTAAAGAATGGAATGAAACTTGACAAGCCACCAGTCACTGCAAATGACGATGGCAAATAGAGTCCTGTCAACACCGCAGTTTTTCCTCACCAACATCTGGAGGTTTGTGCCAAAACTGGGAGAGCTGTCTCAAAAGCTGGTTGAACAACAGCTGCGCACATTCATACACTCAGAATCATACCCTGGAGATGATATCTCAGACACCATCACCACCATCTCTGGTTATCTTCTGTCCCACCACAGGACATGCTCAGAAAAGATGGTGGCACAGCAGTGTACAGGCAGGAGGGAGTTCCCCTGAGAGATCTCAACATTGGCTTTGGGTGGGGGGGGGGGGGGGGTGTGGGGAGGGTGGGGGGGTAGGGGGTGGGGGGGAGTGGGGGTGTGTGGGGGGTTGGTGTGGGTGTGTGTGTGGGAGGGGGGGGGGGCGTGTAATTGGTTGCAACTGTGCCAAAGGTCACATTGATGGGAAATGAAATGTTGATATGTTGATGTTCCCAGCACTTAACTGAGGCTTTGAGCTGACACTCACAATGCCTCTCCTCCTCAGGAAGGCTGCGGGCAATGGTTGAGGACACGAGGGCTGGTGTTAATTTATTCCATCTTTGTTTTTTAATGAGTTGGAGTGTTTGATATGATTTGGAGGTGTTATGCAAATTTGCTTTTAGAATTTGATTTCTCATTTCTATAGTTTGTTCTTGTGATGATATTGTGCCTGAGAGATATATTCTGTCCTGTTTCTCTTGCAGAGGAGTGTTGTCACAGTGGTGCTAAAATGTCTCCTTCCAACAGGAGGTTGGTAAACCACTTTGAGTTCTCCCTGGGTTTTGTTTTTAAAGTAAGGCAAAAGAATAATGGCTGGATGGGGTCAAGCGTGCACCCTCGCATGAAGGATTTTGGCTTGCTTTCAGTGTGTGGCGGGTTTGCTGGTCGCTGGACCTATCAGCTTGCATTCTCTGCTGCTTGAGTGAAGAATAATACCTCTTTTGCTGAATTGCGTTTTAGCGAAAAGGTGTGTTCATGGGATGCTGCCTGTATTGGAAAGTTGATGATTAGTGACTAACTAATACATTATCTGGTTAAGCATTTCAATTGAGTAAAAGTTATGGCAATTATTCTTTTTGTTGTATTTTAATTGTGTTGTAAAAGTCAAGTGTGTTTTGATTAAGCTCAGCAGTGGACCAATCAAATAATATCTGGAACACAGTTACACTTGCCTTAACTTTTACACTACTGCTGTGAACTTCTCATGTGAATGTACACAACCATTAAGGAACATAAGAAATAGAGTAGGCAACAGGTCATTTCTACCTGAAGTCAATCATAATGTCAAATATGATCAATGATGGGGAATCATCAGCCCTCTTCATTAGGGAAGTTTGAAGATCCACATTAATCATCAATGACTAAATATCTCCTGGTCTCAATCTGAATTGGCCAACCTTTATCGTGAGACTCTTCCCTGTTGTTCTAGACTTTGCAGCCAGAAGAAAAAATCCTCTGAATCTTATCTCTTTCAACATAATAACCCCTCTTTTTTTTTCTAAACTCCAACGCATTGGCCCGTTTTACTCAATATTTCTCGGGAGGCAACACTCCTTGTCCTAGGAATCCATCTTAGTTGTAAAATCCACAAAATGTAAAATGGATCAAAGGGTGAGCATTTCATAATGGCTACACTTGACCAAGACAAAAAATATGGTGTGCAAGGCTTTCTGCTGTTGGTAACATCACACTTGATATTGCGTAGAATTCTTGTTATAACAAAAAAAACCTTCTGATTAACATTGTACGCTGATAGCATATCTACAGTCTCTGCAAGATCCTGTCTGAAACACATGAAATCGAATAAAGACTGGTTATAGCTCCAACACACAGTGTACCATTCAGAATGCTGTTCACGGTGTGAAGAACTGAAAACATGCCATTATACCGCAGCATTGAAACAATATTATTACGCCCTGTACTGGGGGAAAATAGACAAGGTAAAACTGCAGCATTGGGCCAAAGGGGAGATTATTTTAAATTCTTTTAGCCTTTAGCTGTTTGCTATATGCAGCAAGATCTGGGGCTAACAAGTCTCACTTCAACAACAAGAATTCTCACTTACTCACCATAACCTGGACATGGTCATAGAGATGTACAGCACGGAAATAGACCCTTTGGTCCAACTTGTCCATGCCAACCAGATATCCCAACCTAATCTAGTCCCACTTGCTAGCACTTGGACCCTATCCTTCTAAATCCTTCCTATATATATACCCATTCAGATGTCTTTTAAATGTTGCAATTGTACTAGCTTTCACCACTTCCTCTGGCAGCTTATTTCACATACGCACCACCCTCAGCATGAAAAAGTTGCCCCTTAGGTCTCTTTTATATCTTTTCCCTTTCACCCTAAGCTTATGCCCTCTAGTTCTGGACTCACTAGGGAAGAGACTTTGTCTATTTATCCTCTTGATGTACCTCATGATTTTATAAACCTCTATAAGTTCACCCCTCAGGCTCTGACACTCGAGAGAAAACAACCCCAGCCTATTCAGCCTCTCCCTATAGGTCAAATCCTCCAACCCTGGCAACATCCTTGTAAATCTTTTCTGAACCTTTTCAAGTTTTACAACATCCTTCCGATAGGAAGGAGACCAGAATTGCATGCAATATGCCAAAAGTGGCCTAACCAATGTCCTGTCCAGCTGCAACATGACCTCTCAATTTCTACACTCAATACTCTGACCAATAAATGACAAGAACGCTGTGTTGTGTTTTTTTGAAACTTATTTCCTAAAAATAAGTCTGTGTTCGTCTGAGATTAAAGTCCTGTGTAAACAATCATTTGCTGGTCATTTTAAAACAAAACTCTGCTTTTATCTTGTGTCTGCACAATATGGTTTATTTCTGATTCAAGTAATTTTCTTCATCTGAGTTTTATCATGCATTTATACTTTGTGTGCTCCACATTTTAACTTGTTCAAAAATAATGGAAAATAGCTTTTGAGTTAATAGGTTTTTATTGCACTAGCATGTTTACTAATTGCAGCAGTAATGCTTTTTTAAAATTTCATTCCTGGAATGTGGGCCTTGCTGACTAGGCCAGCAATTATTGACCTTTTGTAATTGCTGCTTAATCTGAGTGGTTTGCTGGAGCCACTTCAGAGGACAGTTGAGAGTTAACCACATTGCTGTGGTGTTGTAGTCACATGTAGGCCAGACTAGGGGTAAGGATGTCAGGTTTTGTTCACCGCCACCCTCTCACCTGGGGTTGTGGGGTGGGGCAGCACTGGCTGCACCGGGGGGATGTGGCACATTGAGACATGACACAGCTTTGAGAGCAATGAAAGCAGAACATAGAGCTTTACTGCCTTGTTCATGTTGTAGTCTGCTCAGGGCAAGTAGGGTTGTGTGAATGTGATATCTGAACATTGGTTGAAACATGCTGATGTGCATTGCAAATGAAAAAAGAGAGTCAGGTTTTAAAAATGCTGACATTCTGTCATTGTTAAGTCTGTGTTGTAAAGTTGTTCACAGAATAACTAACCTCAGCTACCATTGAATTTGTATAAATTATAATGCTACCCCTTTTCCATCCATACAACTAAACATTACACTGAGTCAGTGCAATTAGATTACATTACAGTGTGGAAACAGGCCCTTCGGCCCAACAAGTCCACACCGACCCGCCGAAGCGCAACCCACCCATACCCCTACATTTGCCCCTTACCTAACACTACGGGCAATTTAGCATGGCCAATTCACCTGACCTGCACATCTTTGGACTGTGGGAGGAAACCAGAGCACCCAGAGGAAACCCACGCAGACACGGAGAGAACGTGCAAACTCCACACAGTCAGTTGCCTGAGTCGGGAATTGAACTCGGGTCTCAGGCGCTGTGAGGCAGCAGTGCTAGCCACTGTACCACCGTGCCACCCACTACCACCATGCTGCCCACATATATTTATTCAAGCTGCTGTGTGCAATTATTTGGTAAATCTCACAGATGCACTTCTTGACGGTTGAGAGAATGTGGTAGAAGGTACCGAGAGAATCGTGCTAAATCTTTTTGTATGATTGCTTAATTACAAAGACAGGAGAAAGTGAGGATTGCAGATGCTGGAGATCAGAGCTGAAAATGTGTTGCTGGAAAAGCGCAGCAGGTATGGCAGCATCCAAGGAGCAGGAGAATCGACATTTCAGGCATGAGCCCTTCTTCAGGAAGGGCTTCTTTCCTGAAGAAGGGCTCATGCCCGAAACGTCGATTCTCCTGCTCCTTGGATGCTGCCTGACAAGCTGCGCTTTTCCAGCAACACATTTTTCAGCTAATTACAAAGACAGCAAAGCTGCAACTTAAATTCAAGTTATCTTTGCAAATGATAACTCCTCTTGTTTTGTTTTAATATTGCCTTCTCAGGAAAGATTCCAAGCGTCATGTTGTAAAAAGCAGTGGATTTTTCCAGGGATGTTGCTGTGAGGGTTTCTCACTTCACTTGCATGGCATTTGTGTCATTAATGCTATTTCAGAGGGAGCTGCTCTGTGGGTTTCCAAGTATCCTGTTCTTCGAAATGAAGAGTTTCTTTATGTCAATCTTGTAGCTAATTACTATGACTAATAAATGACTTTGCAGACATTTCCTCTTAAATTTGGTTTTAAACAGGAATTATCTTGCCTGAAGAAGTCTCTGCATTCTTTACACATCAATCAAATCAAGAAGTGTGCTCAAAATGAAAGGTGGTGGTCATGATACTAAAAGTTGATGCATGGCAACATTCTAGTCTGTGAGTCAGAAGGCTGTCAGTTGAAGACTGCTGTGGGAATTGGAGTGTGTGCCTTGGCTATTACTTCAATGTGATATCTAAAAGTGTTGTAGTACTTTCAGTAATGTTCATGTGTCAACTGACTCTACAGATTGCCTGGTCAATCAACTCATTACTCCTTACAGGTAACTGTTCTTAAATCACATTTGATCACATTTTCAAGAATAGGAAATTGGTTATGTAGCTGGATTGCACTGCAGCAACTTACCATGGCTTCTTTGACAGCACCTCCCAAACTTGCAACATCTGACACTGAAAAAGACCAGCGCAATGACTCACGGCGGGGGAGTTACGCATGTTTTCAAGTCACACATTATTCTGGCTTGATGCTGTATCCCTGTCCCTTTGTCATTGCTGGATCTTAATCTCAGTGCTCCCCATTTAATAGTGCTCTGTACGTACTTAGGCCTAACCGGGTTCAACAAAGTCCATTCACAACGACCTTCCTGAAAATAGTTTAGGATGTGCAGCCACTGTTCACTTTGATAGTGCTACTCACATTGTTTGACCAATTTTAGAAAATTCTGCTAATAATTGAGATTATCAGGGAAATCGTAAAGTTAAGCGTAATTGGTGCACTATTTTCTAACATTAGGAAGGAAACATAAATCCAAGCGATTGTTTACCAACTAACTTTCATTATTAGGTTCTGTACTTGTACTTTGGGGAGTTCAAAACATACCTTGAGCATAGTTAATGTATTTCTTTAACCTGCATTCCACCCTAAATCAGAAATCTCTCTCCGGCTGCGTGCATAACCAATGGAAATGAGCTTCTACTGAAGCAGGAAATTTGGAGTTGTGCAGCAGCTGTACGAGAAAACAGGGGAGTGAAAGTGCAGCAAATCCAGGTTGCACTCAATGAAGGAGTAGTTGTTACTGAAAAAAGGTAATTATTCCCCAGTTTCGTTATCCATCTTCCATGCAGGTAGTGCATGACATCAGGGTACTGACACCTGTGATTTGAGCCTGTGATTATTTTTTTCCCCCATTCTTTTGTGGCAGATGGATGTCACTGACTGGGCCTTTTTTTTTAATTGGATAGCGTTAAAGGACTTCGACCCAGTGACACTGAAGGAATGCTAACATATTTCTAAGTCAGGGTGTCACTTGGAAGGGGATTTGCATGTGATGGTGCTCCCATGCATCTGCTGTCCTTGTCCTCCCGAGATGGTAGTAGTTGTGGATTTGGAAAGTACTGTCTAAGGACCTTTGGCGAATTTCTGCAATGCATTTTGTAGACAGTGCACATTACTGTTGAATGGAGGGAATGTTTGTGGATGTGCTGCCAATCTGTGTGGGCCTTTTTTTTTCCTAAATGGCATCAAGCTGTTGATTTTCTCTGGAGTGGCACTCATCCAGGCAATTGCAAGGAATTCTATCACATTCCTGACTTATGTAGATTTGGTTACAGTCGCAGTACTTTCAGTAATTTGGTTAGGAGGTGTCAGGAGGTGAGTAACTTACAACAGGATTTCTAGCCTCTGACCTGTTTTTGCAGCCACAGTATTGAGGTGGCTAAAGAAAACAGAAAAAAGTGCTGGAGAAACTCAGCAGGTCTGGTAGCATAGGAGAAAGTGGGGACTGCAAATGCTGGAGACCAGAGTTGAAAAGTGTGGTGCTGGAAAAGTGCAGCAGGCCAGGCAGCATCTGAGGAGCAGGAGAATCAACGTTTCGGACATAATCCCTCCTTTAGGAAGGTAGCATCTGTGGAACAGTTAACATTTCGAGTCCAGTATGTGACTTTTGTTCAGTATTGAAAGGGATCAGAAAATCGTAGTATCAGGGCTGGAGACAGAAGTAGGGGAGAAATGGGTGGGAGAGATTGTGAGGATGCTCACAACCAAAGTCAAAGGGGTTGCTAATTGTGGTGAAGGAGAGACCAAAGGCATGACAGCTGATGGTTGTCTAATTGGTAAAGCAGCTTTGTCAATTTTTCCATAAGCCCCCCCCAAATGTTCTTTAGAATCATAGAATCCTTACAGTGCAGAAGAAGGCCACTTGGCCCATCAAGTCTGCATCTATCCTCTGAACAGCTTCCCACTCACAGCCCTACCCTGTCCCTCTGAGCAATGAGTGCACACCTTGCTGTTGCGATGGCAATGAGCTGATTCAGAAGAAAATCTTTACGGTGTTTCACTTATCGGGGGTTGATTTTCCGTTATGCTGTGATGCAAAACATGTGATAATTAATCAGCAGCATTGAGGGGAGAAATGAAACCAGCTGCTAATTGTGGTAATCTAAACTCCATTTGATAGACAGCAGCTGAGCTTTTAGTTTCATATCCATCATAGCTAATTCTGATTTATTTTGAATACACCCATATTTCCATACATTGTGTGAGAATCAACTGGGGAAATGTTGACTTACTGTTTCCCTTTATTCAAGGGGAACTGAAGCTGATTGCCATCCCAGTACTGTTGTTCTATCTAAGATCTAGCAACTTGGCACTGGCCAGTAACAAATATTGAATCAATACGTTGGTGTATGTTATTGAAAGAGATGGGAATGGGCAAATATTTCCTCAGCCATAAAGTTAGTAAAATTGTCGAGAGTGTGATGCTGGAAAAGCACAGCAGATTAGGCAGCATCCGAACAGCAGGAGAATCGGCGTTTTAGGATGATGAAGGGCTTATGTCCAAAATGTCGATTTTCCTGCTCCTCGGATGCTGCCTGACCTGCTGTGCTTTTCCAGCACCACTCTAATCTTGACTCTAATCTCCAGCTTTCACCACATCAGTGGGATTAAGAGTTCACTGCATTTTTATGAGTATGGTATTCCATGTAGGCCAGATTGTGTGTGTGTGTCTGTGTGTGAGAGTTGATTTGGATGTGAGCATAAGAGGTATAGTTAGTAAGTTTGTAGATGACACCAAAATTGGAGGTGTAGTGGATGGTGAAGAAAGTTACCTCAGATTACAACAGGATCTGGACCAGATGGGCAAGTGAGCTGAGAAGTGACAGATGGAGTTTAATTCAGATAAGTGCAGGTGCTGCATTTTAGGAAAGCAAATCTTAGCAGGACTTGTACACTTAATGGTAAGGCCCAGGGGAGTGTTGCTGAACAAAGGGACCTTGGAGTGCAGGTTCATAGCTCCTTGAAAGTGGAGTCGCAGGTAGATAGGATAGTGAAGAAGACGTTTGGTATGCTTTCTTTTATTGGCGAGAGTATTGAGTACAGGAGTTGGGAGGTCATGTTGCGACTGTACAGGACATTAGTTAGGCCACTGTTGGAATATTGCGTTTACTTCTGGTCTCCTTCGTATTGGAAAGATGGTGTGAAACTTTAAAGGGTTCAGAAAAGATTTACAAGGATGTTGCTAGGATTGGAGGATTTGAGCTATAGGGAGAGGCTGAACAGGCTGGGGCTGTTTTCCCTGGAGCGTTGGAGGCTGAGGGGTGACCTTATAGAGGTTTGCAAAATTATGAGGGGTATGGATAGGATAAATAGACAAAGTCTTTTCTCTGGGGTGGGAGAGTCCAGAACTAGAGGGCATAGGTTTAGGGTGAGAGGGGAAAGATATAAAAGAGAGCAAAAGGGGCAACTTTTTCACACAGAGGATGGTATGTGCATGGATTGAGCTGCCAGAGGAAGTGGTGGAGGCTGGTACAATTACAACACTTAAAAGGCATTTGGATGGGTATATGAATAAGAAGGGTTAGGAGAGATATGAGGCAGGTGCTGGTAGGTGGGTCTAAGTCGGGTTGGGATATCTGGTCAGCATGGACAGGTTGGACCGAAGGGTCTGTTTCCATCCTGTACATCTCTATGACTCTATCATCATCCTTATCGTTGAAGAAAGAAAATGTTAAGGTTTGCAGTTGGGGTTTATAAGACTTATTGATAAAGTTAAGACTGGCTCATCCTGAAAGCAAAACTGCTGTCCAAACCGACCTTGCCACTCTCTGTGAGGCGTACCTCCATGCAGAGGGGTTGCTGAGAGAACAAATCAGAGGATACACCTTCTGTGTGAAAGGAAACACTTGCTTGTGGTTCCATAGGGTTGGCTTTTGCCCTTTGGAATAGGTTTTGGATGCACTGCCAGAACTCCTCAGTTGTATAAAAAAGCTTATAACATATCACCTGCAGCTCAGCTGTATTCAGTCCACTCCAAATGTTAATGCTTACGCCTGGCCCATAACTCTGTGAAAGATGTTAAGGAAGACCTCTCTTGTGACCTTGATGAAATCTCAGTGATCCTAATTTCCGGCAAGTTTAATGCCAGAGCTGGATGTGACTCTGATGTCTGGAGAGGAACTTTTTTTTGTAAGAAAAACCAGGATGGTAAAAGCTGATGCAAATGACATCTCCTGCTGACAAAGTGTGCTCAGCCTAGCTTCATTCTAAAATCCTCCTTTTCCATCAGAAAGACAAATATTGTAAAGACTGTATCTTTAATTTTTCTGCAGTTTTGCTTACAGTCTGAAATGGTAAAAGGACAATTTTAAAAACTATGCATGTGAAATTAATTGCTGCACTTTTTTAAAGCAAGTCACCAAAACTCATTGTAAGTAGTGTTTACACTGTTTCTTTTCGACCAGTCAGGGAGACTAGTTGCCAAAGGGTGGCACTGGGTGTGAGTACGCAATGAGATTTGGCTGGCAACTAGGAGCTGATTGGTTTGTGGATTTTCAACCAGCTTTGGATGACAAAGACCACCTGCTTGCCAACCATTATGTGATTGGCTCCTGGGTCGCGGAACTGCTTGTGGTTATGAATGATATTGCCAGAGGCATTTGGACCTCCAGAGGAAGAAGCGATGTCTTTTTCTCTCTTTAGTTAAAAAAAAACTTAAAGCCTAAAGAAAGCCACTTTATTTTCCCTCACCAGTTGTTGTGGCTTTTAAAGAATGACTGGGACACTTTGCAATTAATGAACCAGTCACTTCTGCAAACTAGTAAAGAAAGAATCTGAAGAAATAAATTGATGAACAGCAAGCCATGGCGAGCAAAGTGATAATCTCAGCAAACCCTCCAGACCATTCAATAGCTTTCCTGTATTTTGTTCCCTCCACTCTAACCACCAAGATTTTCTTTGTGTCTGCCTGCCTATCTGATAGTCTGTGTGTATAGGGAGTTTTAGAAAGGGCTAGATTTTTAACTTGTGGTGGTAGGTGTCCACAGTTATAGTTGATTACATGGCTAGAATCTATTTATTTATTTATTTGTTTGTTTATTTGTAATAATTCTTGTTAAGTGGAGAAATCTGATCCATACTCATGGTTTGCCTGGATCTAAACAGAAGTACATTGCTGGACTTTTGCAAACTTTGATAAAATCTTTTGTGACGACTCTGGGAATAGTTGGGCTTAATTTCCAATGAGTTGTGACAATATGAAACCACTTCGAGCCAATCTAGAAAAATAGCCAGCATCGGTACTTCCTGGAGTCTATCACTGCTCGCATCAAAGATCTAAGTGATATCTGTTTCACCAGTTCAATGTGGGCAACTAGTGTATGTTGGACACATTGCCTTTGTGCTAAGTGGAAGTAAAAGACCCAAAAGGATCAAAAATAAGAATAAAATGATCAATATTATCTTCATTTCTCAGTGCACTGAGTATAGAAGTTGGAACATCATGTTGCAGCTTTACAGGACATTGGTGAGGCCACATTTAGAATATTGTGTTTATTTCTGGTTTCTCTGCTATAGGTGTTGTTAAACCTGAAAGGGTTCAGTAAAGGTTTATGAGGATGTTGCCAGGGTTGCAGGGTTTGAACTATAGGGAGAGTCTGAATAGGCTGGGGCTGTTTTCCCTGTAGCGTCGGAGACTGAGGGGTGACCTTAGAAGTTTATAAAATCATGCAGGGGTATGTATAGGATAAATAGACAAGGTCTTTTTCCCAGGGTAGGGGAGTCCAAAGCGAGAGGGCAGAGGTTTAACGTGAGAGGGGGAAGATATAAATGGGACCTGAGGGCAAGTTTTTCATGCAGAGGGTGGTATGTGTATGGAATGAGCTGTCAGAGGAAGTGGTGGAGGCTGGTACAGTTACAACATTTAAGAGGCATCGCTTTGGATATATGAATAGGACAGGTTTAGAGGATAAGGCCCAAATGCTGGCAAATGCGACTTGATTCCTTTAGGAAATCTGGTTAATGCAGATGAGTTGGACTGAAGCATCTGTTTCTGTGCTGTGTAACCCTATGACTCTATTTCTGCTCTAAAGCAGCCCTAGTGAAGAGAAGAATTCCAAGTGCAGCAATTGCCAATCTGGAAAACTCTCCCGTTCAACACAGATCCTGAACAGGGATATTAAGTAACAGCAGCTCTACTAGACTCCTTTGATCAGGTGCAAGAGCAATGTTGTCAGATAGGTAAATTGGAGGACTTTTGCAAATTTTGACAAAATCCTTTGTGACTGGTTTAATGAAAATGCTGAACTGAGGGACTTTCTGAAATGAAAACAAGTAGCCTTTATGGCCTGATAGAACAATCTAAGGTCACGAGTTAAGAAGGCAACATTCCAAGAGCTGAAATCTGACACCCAAAAGAAATCTGGAAGGTAAAGGTCACATGATGGGAAGTAAAAGCACATGAGGGTGGCACAATAGCTCAGTAGTTTGCACACAGCACCAGGGACCCGGGTTCAATTCCAGCCTTGAAAGACTTCACATTCCTCCTGTGTCTGCGTGGGTTCCCTCCAGGTGCTCCGTTTCCTCCCACAGATCCAAAGATGTGCAGGTTAGGTAGATTAACCATGGGAAATTGCCCATAATGTCCAGGAATGTGCAGGTTGAACTGATTGGCCATGGGAAGTGCAAGGCTAAGGGGATGGGAGGCTGGATCTGGGTACGTGCTCTTTTGGCAAGTCAGTGCAGGCTTGATGGGCTGAATGCCCTCTTTCTGTGCCATGGGGATACTATGATTCTGAGATCTGACAATATGTTCACCAACATAAGCAAACATATCTGAAGTGGCCAAGGATCAGGCAAAGGCAAAGTCAAATGGGCAAAAGGTAAAAAAAATTCCATGCTGGCTTCGGGAAAGTAGCAAATGTAACTGTCCGCAAAGAAAGGCAAAGAAATCATGTGGAATTATCAAGGAATTTTCTCCATGACCATAGCATGGAATATTATGACATGCAACCTGCCAAACTGTCTACTTCCTGCAACTGAGGAAATTTAGTGAAGCTCGAAAATTGGAAATAGCCCGTACGTTCCCCTTAACTGTATTCACTTTGTTTTCTTCAGCATTCCTTGTATTTTGCTTCGGGGTGTGACAACACTATTTCCAAATTACTCAGAAGTGTGGCTGACTGATAATGAATGACAGAAAGCTGTGAGGCACAGTGACAGAGGTGAAGCAGGCATGTTGCTACGATATTGGGTAACAGCAGGAGTGCTCTTCCTGTGTTTATCAGACTGCGTCAGCTTGTTAAAGTGGGTGTGTTGATGCAAGTTTTCTGAACAATTCTTGACTTTAAGATATTTGTGGTTTTGTGTGTGGTTTTAATATGTTAACTGTTCATCATTGATTCTAAAAGCCTAGCCTGTAAAACTGGGCTAACAAGAGTTTAGAGAGACATCAATGAAATGTGAAACAGAGCTGATCAAAAAAAGTGACAAGAGTTGTTACATTTTCACATCAGTGGCTGAGTGGTACTGTAGTATCTAATCAGATTAGTTTGCAAACAAATCCAAGATAAGTAAGCCGAGACTGATTTTTTTTAAGTCTCCAAATATTGGCTGTCTTTGACCAGTCAGTGGAGGATGAAGATATTCCTTCTCACTTGAGACCAAGAAAAGGTTGGGTGTTGATGATAATAAAGTTTTCATCACGTTGTCTAATGGTTTTAGGGAAGTGATCATCTCCCATGTGTTTTTCTCTAGCTCAAGCTTCTTAGGTCATGTTCTTGACCTCCTGCACCTCGGTTTAATTCGTGGTGAGCTGTAATTATTTTTCTGCCAACAAGATCCACCCACACAGGCTGTATGCCAGTTCCTGTTTCTTGTTTCTCTGAGTGGTTTTCTTCCTTTAGCCTGGTTTTAGTGTTTCTGCAGTTTTTTTATTTGTGCTATCATTTTTATATGCCTGGGGACTGTTTGTCATTTGTCTGCTATTATCCACTCTGTCTTGCCTTATTGATCTGTGTCTAGCAATTAGCCTCTCAAAGAGCTCAATTAGTCACTACTCAAGCACAATTATGGCTGGGTGATAAATGCTGGCATTGCCATTCATGCTTGTGTCTCATGAAAGAAATTTTAAAATGCAGTTGTAAAGGGGGATTTTCCAAGCTTTATGACATATGCAACATGCATTTCCATAGCTGAATACTCCTGCCACAGGTCAAGTCAGGAGATTCTTGTGTCCTCATTACCTGCCGTAACAGTCATAACATGATGTTAGAGGTTGACTATGTCTTCCATGGCTATCCCAGCCGAGAGTGGGACTTGAACCTGGAGCTCTTGGCTCCAAGACTGAGACACTAACCACTGCACCACGAGGCCTCTGCTTGATGCCAATTCTCTCGACTCTGAATAAGTTGGGTTGGGAAGTTCCCAATTCATAACATGCTTGGAACTATTCAGGAGATGTGACCATGATTGTCACTGATTTAGCACTCTTAATAACTGATTTGGAAAATATACGTCATCTGGTGAAGTACTTTCAGATGTCATTCAGGCACATTGTCAAATGTTTTCTGTGAGAGGCGCATTATGCTTTCGCAGTTCTTTCCTGTATTTTAACTACTTGGTGATGTAGCATTAAAAATGAGAAAACCGTCAAACTTCACACTGAGAAGACCTCATCTTGATGAAATAAATTTTCAGTAGTTAGTTTAGCCCCTAGTCTTACTCAATTGAAATGCAAATTCTCTTTAAGACACTGTTTATTAATTGCTACAACTAGTTCACAGTCTTGATGCAGTTTTTCCCCTGTGCATACTTAATACCAAAGGAAACCATAAATTTAAGACAGTTGCAGTGATAATCACATTGTCAGTCTGTCTGCAGTGAAGTACATGTGATGTGGAAACACTGTCCCTTCAAGAAAGAACAAAAACAGACAAAAGCTGTAACCTCAAACTTGATGTTTTGGCAAGTTTCAATAAAACTAAATAGGAAACACATTTTTCTCTCAATTCTCTTGGGCTGTTCCTTTTCTCTGGATTTCTGTTCACTAATGGTTGCTAGCCCCTTTTCTTCACATTGGGAAGCTTTTCTTTTCACTCAAACACTTTGTACTTGTTCAGGTAATTAGCAAGGAGCGTGGTTATAGATTTCTTTGTTTCTCTTTATTCAGGATAAATTTATATGCGAACAGATGGTTGTACAATATCACATGCAATTATGGAACAGGGCTTGTGATCCAGAGGCAGCTAAAAATTGACAGATGAGTTCAAATTCAACAATGGCCACCAGGGACTTAAAAGTCAATTCGCTAAGAAGTTGGACGTCAGCATTTAGATTAGATTAGATTAGATTAGATTAGATTACTTAGTGTGGAAACAGGCCCTTCGGCCCAACAAGTCCACACCGACCCGCCGAAGCGCAACCCACCCATTCCCCTACATTTACATCTTTACCCAACACAACGGGCAATTTAGCATGACCAATTCACCTAACCTGCACATCTTTGGACTGTGGGAAGAAACCTGAGCACCCGGAGGAAACCCACGCAGACACAGGGAGAATGTGCAAACTCCACACAGTCAGTCGCCTGAGTCGGGAATTGAACCCAGGTCTCTGGCGCTGTAATCTAATCTAATCATTTAGCTAGATTGTTTTAAAGATCCCTAAATGACTTTTGTGGACAAAATGGAAATGAAATAGTTGTCCTTACCCAATCCATTCTGTGTTTGATTCCTGATCCTTGGTATAGTAGTTCACTCTTAACTGCCTTATGCAATGGTCTTGCAAACTATTAGTTCTATTGCAGTGTCTTATATTTGCTGAAGGCAGCGGTTCTAAGGCTATATAAGAAATGTTGGCCTTACTGTAGATAACAGTGACTATCTTGTGGAATCCTGACTCCATGTCGGTCAGTGTCAGTGACCTTTTTTCGGATGAAATCTCTGTTATAAGGTAATTGACCTGAAACTTTAACTGTGTCTCCACAGATGCTCCCTGAGGTCCTCAAGTTTTTCCAGCTCTTTTTTGTTTTATCTTAGATTTCTAGTATCTACTGTATTTTGCTTATGTTCAGAGTTGAACTTTTAAACTGGATGCTTTTGCTGTGGATAATGGAAGTTTTCTGAAGCTAAGGTACAGCCGACCTTGTATTCGATGTATTCAGAAATTGTTAAATTAAGATAACAAAGTAAATTATGACAATCTTTGACCTTCAGTTCTTTTAAACTTTGACATTATGTTTGATCTGAAATGTTCCAATTGCTGCAGTAAGTTAAATTCTCATTACTTTAAGATCCGGAATTCATTTCCTCAAGTAAGCCTTTTGGTGTAGGTCACATTACAGTGTTTGCAATTACACAGAATAGAAATGTAATGTCGAGTCATAGAGATGTACAGCATGGAAACAGACACTTTGGTCCAACTTGTCCATGCCGACCATATATCCCAATCCAATCTAGTCCCACCTGCCCGCACCTGGCACCTATCCCTTCCTATTCATATACCCATCCAGATGCCTTTAAAATGTTACAATAGCCTCCACCGCTTCCTCTGGCAGCTCATTCCATCACGTACCACCCTCTGAGTGAAAACGTTGCCCCTAAGATCTCTTTTATTTCTTTCCCTCTCACCCTCAACCACTGCCCACTAGTTCTGGACTCCCCCACCCCAGGGAAAAGATTTTGTCTATTTATCCTATCCATGTCCCTCATGATTTTATAAACCTCTATAAGGACACCCCTCAGCCTCCGACGCTCCAGGGAAAACAGCCCCAGCCTGTTCAGACTCTCCCTATAGCTCAAATCCTCCAATCCTAGCAGCATCCTTGTAAATCTTTTCTGAATCCTTTCAAGTTTCACACCATCTTTCCAATAGGAAGGAGACCAGAATTGCACGCAATATTCTAACAGTGGCCTAACCAATGTCTGTACAGCCACAACATGACCTCCCAACTCCTGTACTCAATACTCTGACCAATAAAGGAAAGCATACCAAATGCTGCCTTCACTATCCTATCTACCTGTGACTCCACTTTCAAGGAGCTATGAACCTGCACTCCAGGGTCTCTTTGTTCAGCAACATTCCCTTGGACCTCATCATTAAGTGCATAAGTCCTGCTAAGATTTGCTTTCCCAAAATGCAGCACCTCATATTTATCTGAATTAAACTCCATCTGCCACTTCTCAGCTCACTTGCCCATCTGGTCCAGAACCTGTTGTAATCTGAGGTAACCCTCTTCGCTGTCCACTACACCTCCAGTTTTGGTGTCATCACCAAACTTTCTAACTGTACCTCTCATGCTCACATCCAAATCATTTATATAAACAATGAAAATAGTGGACTCTGCACCGATCCTTGTGGCACTCCACTGGTCACAGGCCTCCAGTCTGAAAAACAACCCTCCACCATCACCCTCTGTCTTCTCCCTTTCAGCCAGTTCTGTATCCAAATGGCTAGTTCTCCCTGTGTTCCATGAGATCTAACCTTGCTCACCAGTCTCCCATGGGGAACCTTGTCGAACGCCTTACTGAAGTCCATATACATCACATCTACCGCTCTGCCCCTATCAATCATCTATGTTGCTTCTTCAAAAAAACTCAATCATGTTTGTGAGACTTGATTTCCCATGCATAAAGCCATATTGACTATCCCTAATTTGTCCTTGCCTTTCCAAATACATGTACATCCTGTCCCTCAGGATTCCCCCCAACAACTTGCCCACCACTGATGTCCAGTTGGAAGTTAAAATGACACTATTCCACCTTCAGAGCAGATGACAAGGTGGCCCTACTAACAGCAAGGGCCAACCTGACCCGGGCCATCACAGAGGCAAAGTGAGCACACGCACAGGGAATACACAGCCACTTTCAGGACAGGGGCAATATGTGGAGCATGTGGAAGGGCATCCAGGACATCAACCACAGAACAGCATCACCTGATGGGCTGAACAACTTTTTATGCACGGTTTGAGGCAAGAAATAATGTGGCAGCAAGGAGGTCCACTCCCCCTCCCGATGACCAAGTGTTGTGTCTTACCACAACCAGTGTGAGGAAAACCTGATGCAGAGTCAACCTATGTAAGGGGTCTCTGCTGGGCCAGGTAACATCCTGAGCAGAGTGCTCAGGGGATGCTCTGACGTACTGCTTTCATCTCCAACATCTCCCTGAGCTGTGCCATAGTCCCAATGTGCTTTAAGTCAGCTACTATTGCCTCCATGCTGAAGAAGTCTTCAATGTCCTATCTCAACAACTACTGCCCTGTTGCGCTAACCCGCATCATCATGAAGTGTTTTGCGAGGTGCATGATGAGTCATATTAAGACCCTGCTGCCCCCCTTGCTGGACACCCTGCAGTTCATGTGTCGACCCAACCACTCAACTGATAATGCCATTTTCGCCACCCTCCATCTGGCCCTCACCCACCTGGAGAAAAAGGACACCTACATCAGATTACCATCCACAGGCTTCAGTTCTGCACTTAACACTGTCATTCCTCTGCACCTGTTTGGAAAGCTGGGTCTGCTGGGCCTAAATATCTCCCCTTGCAACTGGGTCCTGGAGTTCCTGACTGGGAGAACTCAATTTGTCCGGATTGGGAACAACATCTCCAACACCCCAGGGCTGTGTGCTCCGTTCACTGCTGTTCGTCCTGCTGACACACAACTGTGCAACGATGCTGATGCTTTAGCTGTAGTGGGTCTCTTCAGCATGAGTGACGAATCAGCACACAGAGAGGAGGTGTAGTGGCTAACGGACTGGTGCAGAGCCAGCAACCTGATTCTGAATGTGGTCAAGACAAAAGAGATGGTTGTTGACTTCAGGAGGGCACAGAGCAACCACTCTCTGCTGGACATCGGCTCCCCCATGGAGATCGTGAAGAGCACCAAATTTCTTGGTGTTCACCTGGCCCCTCAACACCAGCTCCTTTGCAAGAAAGCCCAGCAGCGTGTTGAATTTTCTGCGCAGGCTGAGGAAAGCCCAACTTCCACTCCCCATCCTCACCACATTCTACATGGGGTTCATTGAGAATACCCTGAGCTGCTGGATCACTGCTTGGTTCGGGAACTGCACCGTCTTGGACCATAAGACCCTACAACGGATATTGAGAACAGCTCGTAAGAACATTGGGGCCTCTCTTTCCTCCATTACAGATATTTGCACCACACACTGCATCCGAAAGGCGAAGCGCATTGTGGAAGACCCCACACACCCGTCAGTCAAACTCTTCTCCCTCCTGCCATCTGGCAGAAGGTACCAGAGCATTCAGTCTCTCATGGCCAGACTGTGCAACAGTTTCTTCCCCCAAGCCATCTGGCTCCTTAACCTTTATGATTGGACTCTTTCACATCTGAAATTCTTTGCACAACTCTGAGTTGCTGCTAGAAAAATGTCCATTATTTATTATTCTTCTGTTACACTGTAACTTGTGTGTTTTCCACTTTGTAGGCTCTTTATGCCATGTACGATTGTGTAGTTTGTGCTGTCCATGTAGCACCTGGGGGAATGCTGTCTCATTTTTACTGGAACAGTTGTATATGGTAGAAATGACAAATAAAAAGCTACTCTACTATGAAAAAGCTACTCAACATAGAATACCAGAATGTTCAGCATAGATACAGTGCATTTAGTCCAACCCAACAATGGCAGTGCCCTCTTGAAATAACTTTATCAGCACAACCTCCTTGTTCTTTTCTCCTTTCTGTGTTTATCGAACTTTGCATAAATGCATCTGTGCTATTTGCCTCACCCACTCCATTGTGGTTGCAAGTTCCACATTTTACTTGCGTTCTGGGTACATTAATTCCTCTGAATTTCCTGTTGGAATAATTGGTTACTAGCTTGTCTTTGTGGTCACTGGTTTTTGGATTCCCCAAAATAGCTGAGAGTTGATGTTCATCAAGTCAATACTAAGATACTGTTGCTGACTGCCCAGATACTTTTAAAACATAAGAACTAGACGCAGGGGGAGCTAATTCAGCTCTGCCATTTGGTACCATCATGGCTGATCTCACTTGGCCTCAACTCCACTTTCCTCCTAGCCCACCATAACCCTTCAAACCATTGCTAACTAAAAGCCTATCTCCTCCTTAAATTGACTCAATGTCCCAGCAGCCACTGCACTCTGGGATAGTGAATTCCACAGATTTGTGACCTTTTGAGAGAAGTAACTTCTCCTCCTCTCTGTTTTAAATCTGCTCCTGTGACTGTGACCTCTGGTTCTCGCAATTTTTTCCCCCCAAATCTTGTATTCAGTTGGGCTGGAGAAATGAGAAGATCGGTGTGGGAATAGTGGCGATGTGAGATTACATTTGAGGTAGTGTGCACGAAAATGGGGTGTTCAGACACACGATCACACAATCTTTATGGTGGTGAAAGAGACCTGTTGAGTCTGCAATGGCTCTCTAAATGCTTCACATAGAACATTACAACGCAGTACAGGCCCTTCGACCCTCAATGTTGAGCTGACCTGTGAAACTAATCTAAAGCCCACCTAACCTACACTATTCCATTCTTGTCCATATGCCTATCCAATGACCATTTAAACGCCCTTAAATTTGGTGAGTCTACTACTGTTGCAGGCAGTGCATTCCATGCCCCTACTATTCTCTGAGTGAAAAATCGCTCTATGGTTTCCTTGATATCCAGAAAAATTTGTAAGGTGGAAGGAATTACAGGTAAATTTATTTATAACCTGGATGGCGTATTTGGAGCCATTGATAACAGTGTAAAAATTGATCTATCTATTGTCTTACATCGGAATATGCTGGGAAGACCCGAGAAAAGTTGGGGTGGTTGATGGTTGGACTGGGTTAGCAACAATTACTACTTCTTACAGTTGAACCTGTTGTCTTCAGAGATGTTATATGCACGGTCCAGAAATTACTGTTTTTTGTGTTTGTGTTTGGTCGCCTGTTTTGAGGGTAGTCGTTAACTATGGGTTAGATCAAGATCCAACATAGTCTGAATTGTGCTCTCATTTAAAATGTGACCCCTGTTTAAAAACTCTGACTGAAATGGCAGCTATTTTCATTTTTCCCTTGTTTTAAAAACAATTTCATAGAATATAAAACAATGTACAGTAGATCCTGGATATCTGAAATTAAGACAGAATCCCACTGGAAATTCTCAGCAGGTTGACACTACATATTGAGAGGAAGATTCATGCCAGCTCAGAGATCTCAGATGCATGAACCAAATCAGCTTTTCTACTTCTGTAATCACAACTCAGTAAAATTAATACCTTCAAGGGGCCTCAAAATTGACCCCCCCATTGGTTTCTAATCAGACTTGTGAATAATTAATCCCAGATTCTGCCAATAATCAATTCAGGTATCAGTCTGTATCTTTAAGAAAAAGACTTAAGCAATTTATAACAATATAATAACTTTAGAGTAACATTAAACAACCGAGTCTAAAATCTAATTGATCAATGTTTTAAACCCAAATGCCTTTGTTTTCCACCTCATCTCACAGAAGACAGACAAACGCAGTAAAAGATGCATAAAAGCAAGTAACAAAACTGACCAGATTATTAAGTGGTTTTCTTGTTGGTTTGTTCCACAGGAGTAAATCATGGTTTCTCTGTTGATTTTTCTGACGATGCTGATCAGGGTCACTTTTGCAGTTCACTCCAATAAAGGCAGTAATAATTATAACTTAGTTTTCTCTTCTATGAGCTTTGAAGAACTGTTCATGAGAGGTTAGACAGGGAGCTTTCAAGTCTTCATGCTGTAATATCAGCAGTCAGATTCATTCTCACAGAAAATACAGTCTAAAACCCAATTCCAACTCTGACCTGTCTCTGACTGACTGACCATCTCCTCCATGAGGTCCCAGTTCCCATTCAACATTTGCCATATGCTTGAAAATAAGGTCTTTTCCAGACTTGCTGGAACTAATCCCAGGTACTGACCTCATTAATAGCCAACTTTAGATGTCTGTTTAAACATTATGCTCTTCTGTGGTGATGAAGCATCTACAGAAACCTTTGATCAAGAACCAGTGTGCAGTTTACTTCCAGGCCTAGTCTCGTGAATAAATAATTTTTGATTGCCAGTAACAGCTTGTGTTAAAAGTCATCTTTATCCCACAGTTCCCAGTTCATAGCTCCGAACCAAAATTGATGAAAGGAATAAAACAAAACTCATCAAAAATCATCAAGAGCTTTGGCACCTGAAACCTGAACTTTATTTTTAATTTATTTCTTTTGCAGCATAAACCCTTTGGGTAACAAATATAACCCTTTTGTTTTAAGGCTAGGTTACAGATTTATTAGTTGGTGATTCCCTTGCATTCACACCTTCCAGCAATTCCTGATGAGGCCCTAAACCTAAGCATTTTTCGCTTTCCTGCGGTTACCCGCCAATGACGATGAGAGCATGCTACAGATCCTGAACAAGCCTGCACTTCCCAAAAGCATGGCTAGGCTAGACCTGTTACAGCTGAAAACAGGGTGGCAAAACTTGTTGGATCACTGTCTTAAGATCTGAGCTTGTAAGGTCTGGAAATGTTATTGTATTAAACCTGTTTAGTTTAGTTCCCTGTTGTTGAGTATCACTACTCATGGTTTCAGCCAGCAGCTGTTGTGCAAGAAATACTGAGAAACAGGAGGACACCTGTGAGCAGACGACATGAGCCGGGGGGAGGGAAAAACAAACGAGGCGTGGGGAAGCTCTGATATCACCAGTAAATAATAATGAATCATTGACTTTGTTCTGATACTAAATGACACAGGTAACACTCACTTTTCACTTGTGCGCTATTAAGGACACAATAACTCAATAATATTTGTGTATTGCGCCACCATCCTTCCTGCCACTTGTAGAAATCATATGATTCACTGATAGTCACACTGTAAGCCGAGGCATTGGGAGGGTCAGTTAGGACAGTTGGCTCAAGAATAGTGCAAAATGATGCTAACGACAGTTCCTGAAAGTGGAATAGTGGTGTCAACTGCTGGTATGAATATTGGAACGATATTAATCCTGTCAAAGAGACTAAAAGCAGGCTGTATTGTATGACACATTGTATATGAATTGGTGCAGGTATATGCTTTTTTGAAAAAGAAAATTGACAATGTCTTTCTAAAACCAATGAAAATGCTTATCTTTCAGTGTCAACACAATTTATTGCATCAAAAGCATGGGGGTTTTGGATAAGAAATTGATTAAAACGAACCAACTAAAACTGTGACATGCTGTTTTATTGGAAAACGCACACAATTACCTACAGACTAACTCCTTGGATTTTAAATGTCACCATCTGAGTTGAACTGTGATGTTAGTGTTAAGCCAAATATTTTATAGTGCCCAGAGGCTGAACATGTAAATGCCAGTTGCTAGTTTGATGTTTCAGCTTGCTTTCTATTGAAAGATTATTTTTTAGGCAATCAATTGTGAATATTTGGCCATGCTAATTGAACATGTTTGGCTCTTATAAGAAACTAATCAAATATTGTGTTTGTCCATGAGACAGACTTTAATGAGAAGTGAAACTCCTTCTTTTAAGTAAGGAAAGTCAGGCTTATTTATTTCTTTATCTTTTTAGCCTAATATATATTGAGAATGTACGTTTCCATGCAAGGAAACAATGTAAGAAAACTGTTTCTTTGCAAAAGTCATCTGCATGAAAGATGAGTGTTTCTGCCACAACAAAATGGTTCAGAATAGCACTCTTTACAAAACCTACTGAAGGAATATGTATGTTGCAGAACTATCTGCCAACACAGATAATGATCACTGACTCATAACTGACATCACATTGACAAGGTAAGCCTCCCTCCATTACTGCAACCTATGTTTAGACAGTTCTTTTAAGTATAGTGTTTTGTTCTGAAATTTTCCATTTGAACAGTTTGGACTTAACGGCAGTTTTTCTTTTGTCCTCTAATAGATTTGAAATCTAAATGAGAAAAGTTGGGTAAAATTATTTAGATTATTCCACTCTGGGGATGTATGTACATTGAGTTCTCCCACCCTGTTGCAGCTGCTGTTTTAATACAAACCAGCTGTTAAAACTGATGTGAAGGAGGCAGTTCAATTCTGTACAATTACTTATGGTGCTTGCAGCAAAGTAAATGTGTTCAAAATAACTAATAGCATATTTTAGTCATTTGGTTCAATATTTGTTTTAATGTAGAGCAAGGTCTATAACATAATTTGGGGATTTGGGCTCTTAAAGCACAGACAAATGGATTTGTAGTTTGAATTCTGTGAATGTGGCTTTACAAAAAGGTCCAAGTCATCTTTAATAGTTGAAAATAACATTTCCAAGAAATATGTGACTTAAGCAGACTGACTATGCAATCAACCTGGGGAAATAATTGCTGAAGTGTTTACTAAGTTGGCTTTTTATGACCTCCGAGAGAAAGAGGCAGAGTCAGAAGCAGGTTCAGGTTAGAGGGAGAAAGGGCTCCATTCCAATTGAAGGCCTCTTTAGTTTCAGCAGTCTCTGGGTCATCAGATTTGTAAAGAAGTCCCATGTTATTTTAACAGTCCATGGGATTTCTGTTGTGACCTGTTCAAAAATATTCCGGTGTGATTTGAGGTTGGTGATTTTAAAAAGTCAACATGGGAAACACAAAGATCGAATATACTCTGGCTTAAATGTGCACAGAACGTAGGCAGCACCGTGATACAGTGGCTAGAACTGCTGCCTCACAGCACCAGAGACCCAGGTTCAATTCCTGCCTCCAGCAACTGTCTGTGTGGAGTTTGCACATTCTCCCTGTGTCTGCGCGGGTTTCCTCCGGGTGCTCCAGTTTCCTCCCACAGTCCAAAGATGTACAGGTTAGGTGAATTGGCCATAGTGTGAGGTGAAGGGGTAAATGTAAGGTAATGGGTCTGGGTGGGTTGCGCTTCGGTGGGTTGGTGTGGACTTGTTGGGCCAAAGGGCCTGTTTCCATACTGTAAGTAATCTAATCTAAAACTTGATAATTTCATCGTTTCTCATTATGTACTGGTAAAAATTCCAGTTCAAGCTTAATGTTTGCTGTTATTTTTCTCTCTAAAAATGACTGTGTCAAGCAGACTTGGAATTCATCCACCACCCTGGCCTCTGTATCTCTGAACTATTACTGATTCGTCTGTGATTTTGCAGAAGTGTGACTTCTACGGTGTTAACAGAGTTCCAAGTGAAGACTTGTGTGCCAGACTAAGACAAAGGCATATAGCATTGAATGATGGAATTACACGCTGAATTGCAAATATTGAAAATATTTTGCTTTTTCTGAGCTTTTCTAAACTTCACTGTCAACTGTGGCTCAGTTGGTATCATCTTTGCCTTAAGACACACAACTCCAGGTATAAACTCTACCCTGGGGCATGAGCACAAAACTGATGCTGCTGTTCTGCACTTGCTCTGATGTGTCATCCTTAGGTTGAGACATTAATTCCCACAGCCCCATCTATCCCATAGAGCCATTATGGAATCCTAACAGTGTGGAAGCAGACCGTTCAGTTTATGAGACCACACCGACCATCCAATGAACATCCCACCCTATCCTTGTAACCCTGCATTTCCCATGGCTGATCCACCTAGTCTGCACATCCCCGAACAATAAATGGGGCAATTTAGCAGAGCCATTCTACCTGCACATCTTTGGACTGTGGAAGGAGACCCCCCCCACAGACATGGGGAGAATGTGCAAACGCCACACAGTCGCCCGAGGCTGGAATGGAACCCAGGCCCGTGGCGCTGTGGGGCAACAGTGCTAACCACTGAGCCACCATCCTGCCCCTGTTCTGCCCTACCTGTTCAGCTGGATGTGGAAGACTCTATGGCAGGGTAATGTAGGGGAGATACCTCACTATTCTGTCCAATATTTAGCCCTCGATCAATATCATAAATGCCGACTACCTGTTCATCGTGCTGTCCGTGGACTTTGCTCTGTTCAAATTGACTGCTGCGTTTTGTGTTACTACAATGACGATAATTTTGTCAAGTGATTCATTGCATAAATCATTTCAGAGATATTTGTTGGTTGTAACGAAAGGTGATGTCAATACAAATTTGTTGGCCTTTCCCTTTTTCAAATCATGGGCTTCAGAAAGTCCAGCACAGATTTTGTTTCTACTTTAGATAAGTATACTGCAGTGTGACTGGCTTTGAAGCACATAAATCAATAAAACTGCATTAGTGGCATATTAAAGAGCAATATAATTCTGCCTGTTGCATAAACAAATTCACAGTTTCTGTCGTCGTAAAGTCTGCCACCACTTGAGTTCCTTGTTTTTTGCTTGGGAAGACTTAGAGTTTGGAGAGTTATTGAAATATCAACAGACATGCTTGATTTATTTCAGCTGTGCACTAGGAGGTGCAGCAAGTCAGACAATATTCCAGAAACTAAATAGGTGAAACCCTTTGTATTGTGAACCCTGGAGTTGACCGGCTCATTAACCATTCAGCCTAGACCATAGAAAAACATTAGTGAGAGAGGCCTTAAGGTTGATCTCTGTGGGAAATGGAAATACAGCATTAGGGAGGCATGATGGTTCAGTGGTTAGCACTTCTGCCTCATAGCATGAGAGACCTGGGTTTGATTTCCCTCATCTCTCACCCCCAAAAATTGGGCTACTATCTGTGTGGAGTTTACACATTCTCTCCATGTCCATGTGGGCTTCCTGTGGGTGCTCCAGTTTCCTCCCACAGTCCAAAGATGTGCAGGTTAGGTGGATTGGCCATGCTGCATTGCTTCATAGTGTCTGGGAATGTGTAGGTTAGGTGGGTTAGCTATGGGGAGTGCAAGGTTTTGGGAATGGGGTGAGGGCTGAATCTGGGTTGGGATGCTTTATGGAAGGTTGGTGTGGACTTGATGGGCCGAATGGCCTCTTTCTGCCCTGTAGAGATTCTATGATTCAATATGCTCTTTGTTCTTATTTGGATTGGAATATAATTATTTGGAGGAGGGAGGACTGACTGCATCATGGCTCTTGTAAGCTACTAGAGCAGCAGTGCTGCATGAGGATGCCCTGATGTCAACGCACCAAACATGATGTAATGGAGAAAGAAGGGGGAAAAGAACAACAAAGATAAAACTGAACAGATTTAGAAGTGATGATGAAAAGGCATGGATGAGCAAAAGGATAAGTTTAATTCTTTCCAACATCTTTAGCCAAGCCATGCAAAAAGGTAAAAACAGTTGAGTGTGCTTTCATTTCTGCATTAATATTTGCAAGTAAACAGGGATATAGAGGGGGTTCATTACTTCAAGTTTGAACAGGATGTCAGGCAGCTGTAAAATTCAGTTCTTCTATTCTAATGGAGAAAATAATAACATCATTGTCATCCAGGCCGAATTTGAAAGTTTTACTTTTTGAACGTTTGATTTGAATACTCTGTATCTTTGTCATCACTTCAGCACTTTGTGCTACCCTGTGTCCTGTAATACCACATAGAAACTAGGGTGAATGTGTTAATAAAAGGAGTGTCAGGTTGGTCATAAAAGCTTAATTATTAATGCCCTATCTGTCATGGCATGTCATTATCTTTTCAAATGTGTCTCATATTGCAATCCATAGATTTGTTAGGTTATTTGGAGTGAACAAGTCATGCTTAATATTAAAATTGCAAAGCAAAACAATTGTTGGATGAAACCAGTCGATCAAATAGTGCCTGTGGAGTGAGAAACCAATCTACTATTTTGCCTTATTAGCACTTTATTAAAAACATCCCATTTCAATCGAATTCATACTTGTTTCTAGCTGGAACAATGCAGTACATATAACACTTAGAAACTATATCTCAGGAATTACAAAAAAATAACTTTTGTTTCCTATTTCAGCAGGAAATCTTAGCTTACTGTGTCAGCACCGACTGCAGCTGTAATCTAACCAATGCAGAGGATGGATTGTAAAATCATAAACAGTCAGCCTGATGAATACTGAGAGGTATGTGCTGACTCATCACAACTCCCTGTTCAAGAAGCATGATAATGCATCCTAAAACAGCATATTGACAAACACAGGATAGGAAATAGACTATACTGTGACATACCCAGACATCGAAGGAAGGAAGACATTTACTGAAAACAAAGAATTTATTTAAACTGCGGTATCGTTTTAAGTCCAAGTGCTTCATACGTTGATTGTATCCAAGAAGGTAAAAATACAAAATTCCTGAGCCGCCATTTTTTTTATTTGGGTAAACAAAAGCTTGCATTTATCCAGCACCTTTTAACGTCACCACATATTCTAACGTGCCTCTACAGGAACATGATCAAACACTAATTGAAACTGAGGAACGTAAGCAGCGTTTTGGACTGATGCCCAAAATCTTTGTCAAAGATTAGCTTTTAAGTAGCATCTTGAATGAAGAAAGACTGGCGGAGAGGTTTACAAGAGAGAATTCCTGAGCTTAGGGTCTAAGCAACTGAAGGAATACTGCCACTACTAGTAGAGCAATGAAGTAAGAAATAACTACAATAGAATTGGTTAGCATTGATCTTCAAAAAGGTATCTTTGCATTTTAAATATAATTAAAAATTAAATGTTATTCAAATGTCATTTAAAATATACAGTTAAAAATCACACAACACCAGGTTATGGTCCAACAGGTTTACTGTATTTGGTGCGGGGGGGGGAGGGGGGTGCGGGGGGGGGGGAGGGGGGGGAGGGGGGGGGAGAGGGGGGTGCGGGGGGGGAGGGGGGGGGAGGGGGGGGAGAGGGGGGTTCGGGGGGGGGAGGGGGGGGAGGGGGTGCGGGGGGAGGGGGGGGAGGAGGGAGGGGGGGGCGAGGGGGGAGGGGGGGGTGGGGGGGCGAGGGGGGAGGGGGGCGCGGGGGGAGGTGGGGGGGCAGTGGCATTTTTGATAAGGGATAGCATTACAGCTGTACTGAGGGAAGATATTTCCGGAAATACATCCAGGGAAGTTATTTGGGTGGAACTGAGAAATAAGAAAGGGATGATCACCTTATTGGGATTGTATTATAGATCTCCTAAAAGTCAGAGGGAAATTGTGAAACAAATTTGTAAGGACACTTCAGTTATCTGTAAGAATAATAGGGTGGTTATGGTAGGGGATTTTAACTTTTCAAACATAGACTGTGACTGTGACTGCCATAGTGTTAAGGGTTTAGTTGGAGAGGAATTTGTTAAGTGTGTCCAAGACAATTTTCTGATTCAGTATGTGGATGTATCTACTAGGGAAGGTTCAAAACTTGACCTAGTCTTGGGAAATAAGGCAGGGCAGGTGACTGAGGTATCAGTAGGAGAACACTGTGGAGCCAGCGACCATAATTCTATTAGATTTAAAATAGTTATAGAAAAGGATAGACCAGATCTAAAAGTTGAACTTCTAAATTGGAGAAAGGCCAATTTTGATGGTATTAGGCAAGAACTTTCTAAAGCTGATTGGGGTCAAATGTTCGCAGGTAAAGGGATAGCTTAAAAATGGGAAGCCTTCAGAAATGAGATAACGAGAATCCAGAGAAAGTATATTCCCGTTAGGGCGAAAGGAAAGGCTGGTAGGTATAGGGAATGTTGGATGACTAAAGAATTTGAGGGTTTGGTTAAGAAAAAGAAGGAAACATATGTCAGGTATGGACAGGATAGATCGAGTGAATCCTTAGAAGAGTATAAAGGCAGTGGGAGTATACTTAAGAGGGAAATCAGGAGGGCAAAATGAGGTCATGAGATATTTTTGGCAAATAGAATTAAGAAGAATCCGAAGAGATTTTACAAATACATTAAGGACAAAAGAGTAACAAGGGAGAGAATAAGGCCCCTCAAAGATCAGCAAGGTGGCCTTTTTGTGGAGCTGCAGAAAATGGGAGAGATACTAAATGGGTATTTTGCTGTATTTACTGTGGAAAAGAATATGGAAGATATAGAATGTAGGGACATAGATGGTGGCATTTTGAAAAATCTCCATATTACAAAGGAGGAAGTGCTGGATGTCTTGAAATGCATGAAGGTGGATAAATCCCGAGGACCAGATCAGGTGAATCCTAAAACTCTGTGGGAAGATAAAGAAGTAATTGCTGGGCTTCTTACTGAGATATTTATATCATCGATAGGCACAGGTGAGGTGTTGGAAGACTAGAAATTGGATAATGTGATGTAAGGACAAGCGAGGGAACTTTAGACCAGTGAGCCTGACCTCGGTGGTGGGCAAGTTGTTGGAGGGAATCCTGAGGGGCAGGATGTACATCTATTTGGAAAGGCAAGGACTGATTAGGAATAGTCAACATGGCTTTATGCATGAGAAATCATGTCTCACAAACTTGATTGAGTAACAAAGAGGATTGATGAGGCAGAGCGGTAGATGTGATCTATATGGACTTCAGTAAGGCGCTTGACAAGGTTCCCCTTGGGAGACTGGTGAGCAAGGGTGGATCTCATGGAATACGGGGAGAACTCACCATTTTGATACAGGACTGCCTCAAAGCTAGAAGAGCGAGGATAGTGGTGGAGGGTTGTTTTTCAGACTGGAGGTCTGTGACTAGTGGAGTACAGCAAGAATCAGTGCTGGGTCCACTACTTTTCGCCATTATATAAATGATTTATATCTGAGCATCAAAGGTACAGTTAGTAAGTTTGCAGATGACACCAAAATTGGATGTGTAGTGGACAACGAAGAAGGTTACCTCCGATTACAACAGGATCTGGACCAGATGGGCCAATGGGCTGTGAAGTGGCAGATGGAGTTTAATTCAGATAATGCGAGGTGTGCATTTTGGGAAAGCAAATCCTAGCAGGATTTATACGCTTAATGGTAATCCTGGGGAGTGTTGCTGAACAAAGGGACCTTGGAACACAGCTTCATAGTTCCTTGAAAGTGGAGTTGCAGTTGGATAGGATAGTGAAGAAGGCATTTGGTAGGCTTTCCTTTATTGGTCAGAGTATTGAGTACAGGAGTTGGGAGGTCATATTGCAGCTGTACAGGTAATTGGTTAGGCCACTTTTGGAATATTGCATGCACTTCTGGTCTCCTTCCTATCGGAAAGATGTTGTGAAACTTGAAAGGGTTCAGAAAAGATTTACAAGGATGTTGCCGGGGTTGGAGGATTTGAGCTATTGCGAGAGACTGAACAGGTTGGGGCTGTGTTCCTTGGAGTGTCGGAGGCTGAGGGGTGACCTTTATAGAGGTTTATAAAATTATGAGGGGGATGGATAGGATAAATGGACAAAGTCTTTTCCCTGGGGTCAGGGAGTCCAGAACTAGAGGGCATAGGTTTAGGGTGAGAGGGGAAAGATATAAAAGAGACCTAAGGGGCAACTTTTGCATGCAGAGGGTGGTATGTGTATGGAATGAGCTGCCAGAGGAAGTGGTGGAGGCTGGTGCAATTACAACATTTAAAAGCCATTTGGATGGGTATATGAACAGGAAGGGTTTGGAGGGATATGGGCCAGGTGCTGGCAGGTGGGAATAGATTGGGTTGGGATATCTGTTCGCATGGACGGATTGGACCAAAGGGTCTGTTACGTGCTGTAGATCTCTATAACTCTATGACTAGCTTTCGGAGCACTGCTTCTTCATCAGGAACACCAGTTTTTTTTATATTTAAGGATTTACTGTAAAGGTTCTTCATGCCTTGAGCTGCAGCCCATTTTTAATAAAACTGTGCAAAGTTCTCAAGCACTCATGCTGTACACTCTTGTATGGACAATAGATGCTATTTTTAAGGTATCCACATGTTTATCTGTAGATCTGGTACAGTTGATTCTAATTCACTGGTGCTCTTGAATTCATCAAAGTTGTTTGGAAAATGATGCTGATGTTGAAATAATTGTTAATCTGACATTTCTCATCTCCTTAAGACATTCTATGAATTGATTTTATCCATAACACGTAAGTTATGTGAAAACCAATTAAAAACCAACCTTCTGGAACATTGTTAAAGCTTTGTTACGGAAGAATATAATTATATTCAGAAAAGTTTGTTTTAATATGGGGTTACAATGAGCTAGTGGCATTATCACTAGATTAGTAACCTGGCGAGCCAAGCAATGTTCTGGGGCCCTGGGTTTGAGTCCTGCCACGGCAGATGGTGGAATTTGAATTCAGTAAACATCTGGAATTAAGTGTCTATTGATGACCATGAACCATTGTCAACTGTTGGGGGGAAAATCCCCAATTGATTCGCTAATGTCCTTTGGGGAAGGAAACTGCCATACATGTGACTCCAGACCCACAGGAATATGATTGACTTTTAACTGGGACATTCATGGCCATGATAAAACATCCTGTGAATGAATATAAAACCAAAGTTTTGGTTATTAATTTTTCTATTGGTAATTCCAACATAACAAAATGTTGCACATAATCTTTCAACAGCTTAGTTCTTTGTTCTTCCTATACTCTTGGTCACAAGATGCAATTTTGGTCTCATGAACACCAGGAAGCAATGGTGGAACTCAGACTGAGAGCTAACATTTGTGCGGTTCCTTTTGGAATAGTGGGTGTGGTTGAATGGGAAGATCTTTTAAAGCTGATTCCTGTTACGATTAAAGCCCTTGAGTTCTTAAATTGCTCTCATGCCTCCCCACCCTTTGCGTTCTTGAATGGCACCTTTTGTGCCCTTGTGTCATCAAACATTGAATAGTACAGCATAGGAGCAGGTCCTTCAGCCCACAATGTTGTGCCGAATCTGATGCCAAATTAAACTAATCCCTTCTGCCTACCCAGCTTGGAAGTCCTTGCTTCAGATGTGATAACTGCTAGCGAGTGACTTTTATTTTTGAGGTGGGAACAATAAAGCTGGTTTTGATTTTATCAAAATTGGTTTGCATTGTGGATGAAGTTTTATCTCTTAACGTTACCTTCCCTATGGAAGACAAAGTTCTACTTTGTTGAATGAGCTTTGGCTGGGCTTTAAATAGTGTATTAAGTTTGCAAATTACTGCTGAACGCCATCACCTTGGAAAAGAGTGTTTCAAATTTCCTACATGTCAAGTTCCTCCAATCTGATAAATTATGCTTCGAAAGCAAATGTTACTTTTATTTCAAATCTGCCATTTGTTAATTTCATTTACATGTTCAACTCATTATTCTGTCATAAAAATAATGTTAAAATTCTAAATGTGGGGATTCAGGGGCTTATATTTCCTGACAAGCTACCTGTAAGAATACTTAAATGTGATTGGCTGCTCAAGTCTGCTTGCTTACATCACTGCTGCTACATCCCTGTTATGTTCCCTTAAATTGATGGCTGAAATAAACTGACAACAAGGAAACCAAAGTTTCCTCTTAGAATTTGCAAATTTGTTGTGGACAGTTTCCTTCAAAGTCGGTGGCTTTGTCCCGACCACAAAAACCAACCCAATCTTTTGGCTCTAACCTATTCCAAAGGATTTGAAAGAAGACATTTGTCAAGTAGATCTACACGGAGCATTTTCAAGTTTTAGCTGTGTTTTTTTTATTTTGTACATCGCCATTTCTCTATTTCAGAAGGAATACTTTCAGTTAAATGAGAGATAAGATCTGATTCTGAAGTAATGACGATAAAGAAAAATGATGGAAATGGGAGGGTTAACAAAAAATATAAGAAAACATTATGAAAATAGCAATGGAAGGCCAGTTAATAAGAACAGAAGTGATACAAAGTGAAAATGCTGTTTTTCTTCTTTAAATGCAGTGAACAAACATCTGAATTAGGCCGTTCAGTCTCTATAGTGTACTGTACCATTCAGTAAGATAATAGCTGATCTTATTGTCGCTACAACTGCATGTTCTGACCAACTCTGCTATACAAGGATGCAGAAGGGTTTGGCAACTTCACATAAAATTAAAATTCAGCTGATTCCACATTTTTAAGTATTGATGGTAGGCAGTTTTAATAAAAAGAAATACCTGAAGCTTACCACGGAAATCGTTTTCACAGAAGTATAATTAATGCAGAAATTAAATTGGTTAGTTATCTTTTGAAAGTGTTTGTATTTTTATTTGCATGATTCAGTCATTTTCTCCAATGAAAAGTCAGTGTGGACCAGGCATATGGATCTTTGGTAATAGGGCACACCTAGGTTAGGGAAGGGGAAATCACCACCAAAGCTACTATTCATCAAATGATCAATTATTTGTTATGTTTTCTGCTTTACTATCAACATTACTTCATCTGATCCTGCATTCAAATCATTGGTATGCAGTGAAGACAAGGGGATCTCAGTTCAGGATCTTGTAGGAACCCTTAACCACATCCAACCACTCAGAAAAGTTAAACTACTATTCTATTTCCTGATCAGTTTTTAAACCGATGAGTCATCCTTTCTCAGTTTCCACATTCCTTATCATCTCCTGTGTTATGCTTTGACTCAAAGATTTGCTAAAGTCCATGTACACAACATCCACTGCATTTCTTCCATCTGTTCAAACCGCTTGATTACAATCTTCCTTTTTGTTTACTCAGTGATTCTGTATATAGCTGTGAAAAATGTTCTCTTAAGTAGCCTGTACCCATATCCCACATCAGGCAGCACAGTGGCTCAGTGGCTAGGATTGCAGCCTCTGAGCGCTAGGGACCCAGGTTCGATTCCTGCCTCGGGTGACTGTCTGTGTGGCGTTTGCACATTCTCCCCGTGTCTGTGTGGGTTTCCTCCGGGTGCTCCAGTTTCCTCCCACAGTCCAAAGATGTGCGGGTCAGGTGGATTGGCCATGCTAAATTACCTATAGTGTTAGGTGCATTAATTAGAGGGAAGTTGGTTACTCTTCAGAGGGTCGGTGTGGACTTGTTGAGCCGAAGGGCCTGTTTCCACACTGTTGGGAATCTAATCTAAAGCACTTTTTGGAATAAGTAACCTTTGGTCACTCTCCAGTTCTCAGGCATGCATGCAGTCTCTCGAACCCTGAGAGAGAGCTTTTGTGGTATTTGTTACTCTTTCATTTACTTCAGGATCATTAGATGTAACTTGTTGGGTTCTGGTGTTTTCTTCTTTTTCTTATTACTGAAAGGTCATAAAGTCAATGAGTTTTTACAAATAGACAGAGGTCCTTCTGACCATCATGTCCATGTTGGTCATCAAACATTCACCTGTTCTAAGTTTACTACACTTGGCTCATAGCCTTGAATGCTATGGTATTTCAAGTGTATATCTAAAAGGTGTTCAATGCCTTGGAAGTTCCTGCCTCTACCATCCTTTTAAGCAGTGTGTTCTGGATAGTCACAATCCTCTGCTTGAGTTTTACTCCCCCAAAAGCTCCTCTTACATCTCCTGCTCCTTACCAGTCGTCGCTAGTTATTGATACCTCTACAAAAGGGAAACATTTCTCCCTATCTGTGCTGTCGAGGCCCTTCCGAACTTTGTACGCCTCTTGTCAAATATCCTCAACCTTCTTTGCTCTGAGGAAAGCTGTCCAAGGCATCTAATCTCTCTTCTTAGTTGGATTGCTGCAGCCCACGCAATATCCCAGTGAACCTCCTCTGCACCTTCTCTGATGAAATCACATCCTTCTTACCATGCGGAGGTTTGCCACACAATGTTTCATTACTTTCGTAAAAATTCTTGCTGTGCTCCTGTTTCACACAATGGTTTCGGTATATCTAGGTCAGACATTGCACAGATGATCAAAGTATCTTTGATTTTGATCCAACTGTGTAAGTCCAGACCAAATCTCAGGAAAAGCTCCTTGCTAGCAGGATATTTTAATCTCTCACTGCAGTCATCCATGTAGTTTCTATTTTGAAACTAGCTGAGATTGCACAAACCTATTTTACATCAAACTTTGGCTGCCAACAGAGACTCTAGACATGTGAAAAGACAGAGGGTTAATCCACTGGCATCAAGTGCTCAGGTACTTGTGTACTATGTGATGAGTTTCACTTTTAAAGGTGAGTTTGAAAATGGCCATGTGGAAACCATAAAATTAGTTGCTGTACTAATTGCTAGCTGTTAGAAAGTCTGAAATTCATTCCTTTGCAGGGTGTCTCGATCAGACTGGTTTTCAGCTTGCCTGGAATTGTGGCTAATTATTTTATAATAAATTGCCTCAAGTTTGCTTGCAGTTGCACAAAGTGATTATTTTTGGCAGAATGGTCTTGTTCAGTCTGATTTTAAACCCCAGCTAGTATTAAAAAGGTTTACTAAGCAAATGCAAATCATTATAATTTATCCTTCTCATGATGTATGGGGAGAGTAGAGAGTTTCCCATTTTTAGTCACTGTGAAAGATAAAAGTTGCACTTTATACAGGCTGCAGTTTTATGGTTTGTTTCATATAAATATATTTTAAAATCCAGCTTTTTCAATGATTTGGGGTCATCATTCTTACCAAAAACTAGTTCAAGGTGCACATTTTTCTCCAATTCCTAGTTAGATATTGCATGTGTGAGAGATGTCACATTAGTAATCTGTTTTAGTGCACCACCTAGTGGTGTAGATGTTATTCACATTCTTTATAAGATCATAAGACCATAAGACATAGGAGTGGAAGTAAGGCCATTCGGCCCATCGAGTCCACTCCGCCATTCAATCATGGCTGATGCGCATTTCAGCTCCACTTACCAGCATTCTCCCCATAGCCCTTAATTCCTCTAGACAACAAGAACCTATCAATCTCGGCCTTGAAGACATTTAGTGTCCCGGCTTCCACTGCACTCCGTGGCAATGAATTCCACAGGCCCACCACTCTCTGGCTGAAGAAATGTCTCCGCATTTCTGTTCTGAAATGACCCCCTCTAATTCTAAGGCTGTGTCCACGGGTCCTAGTCTCCTCGCCTAACAGAAACAATTTCCTAGCATCCACCTTTTCAAAGCCATGTATTATTTTGTACGTCTCTATTAGATCTCCCCTTAATCTTCTAAACTCCAACGAATACAATCCCAGTATCCTCAGCCGTTCCTCATATGCTAGACCTGTCATTCCAGGGATCATCCGTGTGAATCTCCGCTGGACACGTTCCAGTGCCAGTATGTCCTTCCTGAGGTGTGGGGACCAAAACTGGACACAGTACTCTAACTGGGGCCTAACCAGAGCTTTATAAAGTCTTAGTAGTACATCTCTGCTTTTATATTCCAACCCTCTTGAGATAAGAGACAACATTGCATTCGCTTTCTTAATCACAGACTCAACCTGCATGTTTACCTTTAGAGAATCCTGGACTAGCACTCCCAGATCCCTTTGTGCTTTGGCTTTATTAATTTTCTCACCATTTAGAAAGTAGTCCATGCTTTTATTCTTTTTGCCAAAGTGCAAGACCTCGCACTTGCTCACGTTAAATTCCATCAGCCATTTCCTGGACCACTCTCCCAACCTGTCTAGATCCTTCTGTAGCCTCCCCACTTCCTCAGTACTACCTGCCTGTCCACCTAACTTCGTATCGTCGGCAAACTTCGCTAGAACGCCCCCGGTTCCCTCATCCAAATCATTAATATATAATGCGAACAGCTGTGGCCCCAGCACCGAACCCTGCGGGACACCGCTCGTCACCGGCTGCCATTCTGAAAAAGAACCTTTTATCCCAACTCTCTGTCTTCTGTTAGACAGCCAATCCTCAATCCATCCCAGCAGCTCACCTCGAACACCATGGGCCCTCACCTTGCTCAGCAGCCTCCCGTGTGGCACCTTATCAAAGGCCTTTTGAAAGTCTAGATAGACCACATCCACTGGGTTTCCCTGGTCTAACCTACTTGTTACCTCTTCAAAAAATTCCAACAGGTTTGTCAGGCATGACCTCCCTTTACTAAATCCATGTTGACTTGTTCTAATCAGACTCTGCTCTTCCATGAATTTAGAAACCTCATCCTTAATGATGGATTCTAGAATTTTACCAACAACCGAGGTTAAGCTGATTGGCCTATAATTTTCCATCTTTTGCCTTGATCCTTTCTTGAACAAGGGGGTTACTACAGCCATCTTCCAATCATCCGGGACCTTTCCTGACTCCAGTGACTCTTGAAAGATCTCAACCAATGCCTCTGCTATTTCCTCAGCAACCTCTCTCAGAACTCTAGGGTGTATCCCATCGGGGCCAGGAGATTTATCAATTTTAAGACTTTTTAACTTTTCTAGCACTATCTCTTTCGTAATGGCAACCATACTCAACTCAGCCCCGTGACACCCTTTAATTTTTGGGATATTACTCATGTCTTCCACTGTGAAAACTGACGCAAAGTACTTGTTAAGTTCTCCTGCTATTTCCTTATCTCCCATCACTAGGCTCCCTGCATCAGTTTGAAGTGGCCCAATGTCTACTTTTGCCTGACGTTTGTTTCTTATGTACTGAAAGAAACTTTTACTATTATTTCTAATATTACTGGTTAGCCTACCTTCATATTTGATCCTCTCATTTCTTATTACACTCTTTGTTATCCTCTGTTTGCTTTTGTATCCTTCCCAATCTTCTGATTTCCCACTGTTCTTAGCCACTTTATAGGATCTCTCTTTTTCTTTAATACATTTCCTGACTTCCTTTGTCAGCCAAGGTTGTCTAATCCCTCCCCGGTTAATCTTTCTTTTCTTGGGAATGAACCTCTGTACAGTGTCCTCAATTATACCTACAAACTCCTGCCATTTTTGCTCTAGTGTCTTCCCGGTTAGCCTCTGCTTCCAGTCTATCTTAGTCAGTTCCTCTCTCATGCCTTCATAATTACCTTTATTCAACTGTAACACCATTACATCAGATTTTGCCTTCTCCCTTTCAAACTCCAGACTGAACTCTACCATATTATGGTCCCTACTTCCTAAGGGTTCCCTTACTTTAAGATCTTTTATAGAGTCTGGTTCATTGCAAAGCACTTTGTGTCTTTTATGGACAGGCAAAATGAATTGGGTTTAAAAGTTAAACTGTTGTCAAATTTTACACCTTAGAATTTCGCCATGTTCACTTTGCTGATCAGATATGTGTCCCATTTGAGTGCAGCAGTTTAGACATTTCCTGATTTTTAAAAAATGGGAATTATATGTAAATAGCACAGTATGGGTGTAACTTTGATTGTATGGGTCTGTTCTCATGAGAGCATCGTGAGCGGCACGGTGGCACAGTGGTTAGCACTGCTGCCTCGCAGCGCCGGAGACCCGCCTCAGGCGACTGACTGTGTGGAGTTTGCACGTTCTCCCCGTGTCTGCGTGGGTTTCCTCCGGGTGCTCCGGTTTCCTCCCACAGTCCAAAGATGTGCAGGTCAGGTGAATTGGCCATGCTAAATTGCCCGTAGTGTTAGGTAAGGGGTAGATGTAGATGTAGGGGTATGGGTGGGTTACGTTTCGGCGGGTCGGTGTGGACTTGTTGGGCCGAAGGGCCTGTTTCCACACTGTAAGTAATCTAATCTAATCTAAATCACTATTGTTGGTTTCAAAGAACCCTGTAATGAGATAAGAAAATACATTTTCCTAATTATGAGCCCAATTCAATTTACAAGTTCTGTATCATTTTGCAGCCTGTCTGGAAAATGCCACCATAGTGTGTCAGCAGGGTAAAGAGCAAATCCAATCCCTCACAGTGAATTTTAACCACATTGTGATAGGGAAATGGGGAAAGTGAAATTGCCGTGGGTTTTGTCTACAGGGCTATTGTGCTGCTTCTGGATTTGTTAACTTGGGACCAGCTGTTTAGGCAGAAGTTTGGGCAGAGGCCAACTGAAGTGGAGACATCAGCTTACAACATCTGAATGGGTGTCTGAGAAAATGGACAAAAGCCAATTATCGAATCAACTAATCTGTTCAAGTTACCAAATGAGTTCCTTTGTTTTACATTAATCACCAATAATCTATTCTGTAAATTTGATCTTTGTTTTTTTGGAATCCCAATTTATAATCTATGAATTGCGCAGCATTTAAATTTAGAGATGATAGGTACATATACCAGACAAAATGTAAGAACATGAGAAAAGCTGCAAAGACTTGTAGGTATCATTACACTCAAAAAGAGGTAGCAGATCAGATAACAGCAGGAAGTCACACAGTTGGTTACTTTTCTGCAACTAATAAGGATTTCCTGCTGTAACTTTAAGACAGTTGTTTTGGTTTCTGCTGCGCTGATATTTCAGTCTATCAACTACTGAAAGCAATTAAATGTTTGGTCATTTCTAGCAATTTTTATGTTATTTGCTTCAATTGAGTGAGGCCATAATGTTGGTGTGTAAGTAATCTTCAAGCTAATTGTTTTTGTGTTTTATATTTGCAACTTGTTGGTTAGTGAAAGAAGTTTAATGATGACTTTGTTACTTCCTCATTTACTTGACACTAAATATAATTTAAAATAGCATGGTATAACTTTAAAATGTTTAATTTAAATAATAATTATAAATAACTATGACAATTGAAAATACAAACCATGTCGAAAATTCCAGATTTATTTTTGGTTGCTAGAGTAGAGATTATTTTTGTAGGACTACACACACTCTGGGAAATGACTTGGAAGTATTTGAAAAAGAACGAGATACAGATTCAGTATGTTTGTTTGCCTAGAATCAAAATAGCAGCAGTCAAGGAAATTGGCTGTTTAGTGCTAATTGGTCATTATTGAGAGTAGTTTTCATATTTGACTGTAAAATTAGAATTGGAGAGTCAAAATGGCACAGCGTCTCTGCAGAAGGTTGTGACATGTGAACAAAGCAATCTGTATTCTTCTCCTTGGCCAGTCTCGGGGAGGGTGGGGGGGCGGTGTTACAGACTCATTGGTGACAACACAGTCTCAACCAGGATGTGCTGGGGAAGAATCTTTCAATTCAACATTAAATCAGAAAATGAAGTGAGGAGGGGGATGAAAGATGGCATTAAGAGAGAGGGAGATTTTTGTAAATCTCCAATTTTTAAAATCTGAGCAATTGAAAGTCTTCATTTTTGTCGAAGTGAATTTTCAGTGGTAGAGAGATTGGCTGGTATTATCAGAGAATTATAAAATAATTTACTTTCATTTAAGTAAGTGGTGACTGTGGCTAATTTATTAAAAATCTGTTGTGTGAGGATCCCGATTTCATGTTCCAGATATTTCAATGCAGAATGTTAATGAGAATATGGTATAATGCAATTTCAGGAGGAGTTGAAGAAATAATTTGGCATTCACCTGCTTCCCA